>NW_012156415.1:21302-128903 GCF_000151545.1 Saprolegnia parasitica CBS 223.65
CGGGAGTGCCAGCACGGCACGGTCCAGCGCCGTCTGGCTCATGTTGCTACGCATATCGCAAGTCGATCGCAACGGACCACAAATATAACGTACAGCACTTGCAGGCCGCTCGGCAAAAACACGCTCTCGCGCAAACTCGGGTTGCCGATGATGGACCTACACAAGACGAGCTGAGAGAACGCCCTCGTGGCCATGCTGACGCACAGCTGCGTGGTGCGGGCGCGTGTGAGGGCGGCGGCATCGGTCGCAAGACCAAATTGCCGCAAGCCGTTGCCGCGAAACACGCTACAAGAGGCAAAGTGGTTAGGACGACAGCGTGGGCAAGGCGCGGACATGGTGTCGACGTTGGGTGGCAGCGAGTGCACGAGCTCGATTTGGTCCGTGACAACGGCGACGGCGCCAAAGGCGTAGCTCACGCTCTGCGCGCAGTGGCGGTCGAGGAGGCAGCAGTCAGTGCTGGTCGCGCATGCGGTGCACGTAAAGGTCGACTCGTACGCGGCGAAGCGGCAGGCCATCGTCTTGGCGCGGCCGTCGTCTCTGCGGCCGGACCAGACCCAATTGGACGGCAAAGTGACGCGCCTGATCCTGATAACGACCAAAAACACATGGCGATCAGCGCGGTTGTACGGTAAATTCGCAAAAACACAGTGCGAAACACGATGAGCTTTGCGGCTACGTTCACCTGCGGCGCGTTCTACTGCGGCGACGACCGCGCCTGCAGCATCTTGGATCGCAACTGCACTGTCGGGTCCCGGTACTTGCCTATTAGTACGTCGCTACTGGTCGTCCCGGAGCTCATCGCGCTCGTGCACACGTTGCCCACCATCGACCGCATGATGTCCTGTATGGGCCGTGGTCTCATGGGAGCGTAGAACGTTCCGCGGCAATGACCTTCGACTGTTGGGGCATGTGGGCGACCAAGACTAGCTCCAGCGGGCGACCGTACGCGCCTTGTACTGCATCGTGCTTCTTTGTCGGCGGTTCGATACGAGCCGCGTAGGGCAATCATCGACAACCCGAATCTCGGCCCCATGGTCTACCTTCCGACATCCCTCAAAGCGCTGTCGGTGTAGCTATAGCTTGTTGGACCATTGAACGACGATGGCATCCGTAGGACGCTCACAACCGTCGCAAGTCCTCGCAAGAACGATACATTACACGGCCACCCGAGTACGCTTGGCCACCGTCGCTTTCGAGCCTGTACGAGGTATGTACACCGTGCACTGTCGGCTAAGAATGACATGTAGGCGTGTGACCCGAACTTGGCTACCGATGGACGCGCCGCTTCCACCGAGTCTCGGCGTCTTGTAATACAACCTCTTCTATTTCAATAATGCTCAAGATGGACCAGCGACTTTACCGCCTGTGCCTGGACATCGGTCCCCGCCGCCTATCCATGGCCGACAAATCTCACAAATATGTACGTCTCTTCGGCGCCCATTTTCTCAAGCCGCCATCTCCGTGTACCGGTAGCCACCTGCGTGATAGCAACCTTGAAGGCTTCTCGAGTCGGCAGCGCTGGCCCCTGACCCTCCAGATCCTGTACAGATCTTCCTCTGGGCTAGAAGCCTACCTTCCGTAATGGCGCAGGGATGTCTCGCTCAACAAGATGGCAAGTCTCGATGGCCTTTCCGCACAGCTTGCAACACTGTACGTGGTCGTCTACGCGCCATCGTCGAGTTCCGATTGCATACGTCGAGCAACGTGAGCGGCAACCTCCTCTCCAGCGTCACGATTGGCACTTCGTACTGGGCCACAACCATGTATACCGATTCTTCCAAAAGGACCAAGCGAAGTGTTTATGGTCAATTATGAACTTTTCGAAGAATGCACTGCTACAGCATATCACGTGCACGAGTCCGCAGGCATCGGCCGCCTTCGAGACGCTGTAGAACTTGACTCCAACTACGTCGCATGAACAAGAGGCGTAGGAACGTCGAAGGCTGTCCCATCGCGCCCCCACGTCGACAGCGACTGCAGGAGTACCCACCTCTCGCGTGGTTGTGAGCTCTGTCTTTTGCCCGGTGCGTCCAACTTTTATGGCATCCGAGCTGCCAATGATGCCGATACGTCAGGCGCCTACTCGGAGAAGACGTGGCAAGTCATCGTGCTCGTCGAGTCCATCATGACCATCGTCTTTAGCTGCATTCTGCTCTTCGCTCACTGCTACCCGCGGTGTGCTCCGAAGCGTCTGCCCCCGCTCGTGCTGGACGAGCCGATGGACGACGGCGCCCGCCTCGTGCCGCTGCGCCGTTACCGCGTCGACGCCGCGAAACCTGCGCATCGATGAACTGCGCCCACGGCCTCGTCGCCTACGGCCAGTACAAGCGCCGACACATCGCTGTCAAGCGTGTGCGCGCCGATATCGCGTCACCCGAGGTCCTCGACGCCTTTGTGCAAGACGTTGCGCTCAACGCCATGTTCGTTTGCGTTTCAAGTGTGTTCTCATCGCTTGTATTGGCTAGCTTGCACAACCCGAACATCGTCGACTTTGTCGGCGTCTACTGGTCGCCCAAGGTCGGGCTCGCGTCGCTAGCGTGCCTCGTCGAGTACATGGCACGCGGTGACTTGCGCGCGTGCTTGATGGCACCACAGACACAGACGCGGACGCTCGGTGTTGCGCCCCACGCGCTGCATTATTATTTGCACAAGAATAGTGTCTCATATATTTCCATGTAAAACGAGTAGAGCTCGACTCGTCTGCGCTGCCGTACGAGCATGTCCGCAACGAGCGCGGCCAGCCATTGGGCAACATCTCGCTGCTCTTGAAGGTCGAACGATATTTCTAGCAATGGGGAGGGGTCGTAACCAGTGGTGTCGGTCATGGAAGGGACGATCGCACCGACGTTCGCACCCACGTGCTTCCCGTGGTTGCGTGAACTGCATGCAGCGCGCACGACCCGACCACTCGACCAACGGCCGCCGACATTCTCTTGGTGCTGGCGCGCCTCGCCCCGATCAAGGTCCCGTCCGAGCACCTCCACGGGGTCTATCGCCTGTAGCAATCGACGACGACTAGTGCCTTTGCTATCCTACTAGAAAAGTTTAGTCTACTACAGTCCTGGAACTGGAGAAGCGCGTGCATTTTGTAGCGACTCGGCAGCTGAAAAAATTGGTTGACGACCCTTGGTAGCCGTGTCTGCTTGGACAAAAGTGGCCTCATGGGTGGCGAGTACAGTACGTCGTTGATGGTTGCCCGGTAGCTTTGAAATCCGCGACGCGCTGTGGGAGTTGCGCGTGGACGTACAGCCTGGTTCGAACGCAGGAGGTCACTTGGACACTAGGTGCACCAAAATGAACACCACGTGGATTTGGTGTAGTCATCTTTTCCTGCGTGTGCACGGCCGCCTTGTCCAGGGCGGTGTCAGATATTCGACGGCCTTGGCAGTTGAAGCAATGAGGACGAGCGAGAATTGCTGCGGCGGCTGGTCTCTTGCGAACGCGCATGCTCGTCGCTACAGATCATTTGGCGTTGTCTGCCCGAATAGGCGCTGTGCAGCTCGTGGCGCGCGCGCAATCAACCTTCTGCGCGTGGGATCCGGGTCAAAAATACCGTCACGATCCCCAAAAACACGGTACATTTATCAGATACAACCGTCGCGGCCCGGCTACGGCGCATGTCGCAAATCTAAACGGCAATACGGTCGCCGAGTCGGCGGTGCCGACTGAAGGCGACACGGCGTGGGCGGCGCGTCTGCTTACGTAACTCAGCTAACAAGATAGCGTAGCAGTGGCGAGACGCCACTAATAATATGAGTGCCCTTGGAGACCACGAGCCGCTCGCTGCGTCCACGGGCCAGCATCTATCGCGTAATGGATCCCTTCAACAACTCAGATGCGCTTGAAGACGGTCGTGGCAACTCGTCAATTGACCTCGTGATGCCGTCTCTCCTCAGCAGCCTGCCGTGCATCTTCGTGGGCTTTGCATCGACGTTCAGTTGCGACCGCCGGTTTTGCCCGACCGAGTGCTGCATCGTCGACGACGCATGCCGGCTCCTGCAGACGTACGCGTCGCCGCCGACGGTCGTTAACGATCCGATCGAGCTTCTGCACTCGCTGCCGCGCGTCGCCAGTGTGTAGGGCATAGCGTTATGGTAGCCGCCGGTTTTGAGGTGTGCGACTTTAGGACCTTTCAAGGCAACGGTCTGCGCCAAATCGGCTTGGCCACCGACGCAACGGCGATGATGTCGAGCCAAACACCGTCCCTGTAGTAAATTCAACTCGGCCTTGGATCGCGTCTGACGCTTGACGCGTGGTGTAGGTGGGTGCGTGCGAACCCGCATGTGAACGGCACCGTGCTGCTGCCGGCGGCCATGACCCACGTGTACTACGTCCCTCTCACCACTTGGGTTCTCAGTCGTCGCAACAGATCGTTTACCGACTTGGTGGACAACCCGCTCCGGTCGTTTGCGTGGCCCGAGGCGCTGCGCTCTCTGTACTACATGTCTGTTGCTATGGGCGCCGGTTGACGGTGCGTGTAGGTCGATGGACGACGCAGCGTTCGCCCTTGACACGGCGCTGCCGGCCTCGCTCGAGAGCTTGTACGCGACGTCTATCTTATGGTGTCTTATTTTGTCCGTGTAGTTATTGCAGCAACTGCGGCTGGTCGCGCATCCCGCATTCGTACGAATGGCCCCGCGCTCTACAACATCTGTGCGCCGCGTGCTTTGAGATCCAACGAGCTCATTGCGTTGGTGTAGGACCCTCAGTCGCAATCGCATGCAGTCGTTCACGGCCAAGCACACGTGGCCATCGATGCTGCAGACACTGTAGCCTGAATGTCGTTCACCTATGAGGTGCTCATCGCCACGGTGCGCTAGGGACGTGTCGAACAACCTCATCGAGCTCTTCGAGGGCCTTCCTGTCGTCAAAACACTGTACGTACAAGCCATAGAAAACACGGCGTCGACTCGTACTGCTAGTAACATGCGTCAGAATCGTCTGCGCTCGATCCATCTCTCGGACCACATGTGGGCCGACGACTTGTACGCATATATATGTTGGACTATCGCACGAGTGAGCACTCATCCAAAGGACTAGGGACTTTTCAAGCAACCCATACCTCGAATCCATTCAATGCGCGCAGCTACCGCGCCCGTTTTCCTCTCTGTATGTGTTTTCTTCTGTCCATATATCGCATGGCATCGACCGTATGCGTCTATAGAAACTTGACCAACTCATCGTATGCGACGCTTTCGCTGGACAAAACTTGCGTCAAGGCTCTGGGATCGTCGCTCGACAAGTCAGCCGTTCAGGTCATCACTGTCCCCAAGAGCTACCTCGACAAGAAGCCACCGTGTCCTTTTGCGTGCTCAGTGTCGCTGACGGTCACGATCGACAATGGAACAGGCGTCATTGCCGTGTGCGACATGACAGGTTTGCGGATTCTCGCCTGCGACGCGATGAAGTTGCTGGATAGACGTCACGACAACGCAGCTCTGGATCGGTATCTACATCACCGAAGGCGTCCTTGTCATGGTTGGTGCCATCGTCCTCGTGCTTCGGGTCACTCGGTCGTTTTGCTTTGCGCTGACAAACACCCGAGCCCACGACGGTGTCGAGCTCGAACTTGGCCCGGCGCCGCTTTCGGACGATGAGATTCGCCGGCTTCTGCCGTTGGAGCCCTACCGACTGCGAACACCGCTGACGTTGTATCCCCGATCGATTCTGGGGCGAGGCGCGACCTCCGACGTCGTTCTTGGAGTCTACCAGTCGCAGTACGTGGCCGTGAAGCAGATTCGACGCGACCTTGTCTCGACCGAGATGGTCTGCGCCTTTGTCGACGAGATCCGCCTCATGGCTCGGTACATTATATGCTCGTCCATTCCGACTCGAAAACGTTGATTTTTGTAGGTTTTCGTGCCCACACCTCGTCAGCTTTGTCGGCGTCCAGTGGTCGACGTTCCTGCATCTGCAGTGCGTCGTCGAACACATGGTCCACGGAGATCTGCGCGCGTACTTGGAAACGCACCGTCTGCTGTCGATGCACTCGAAATGGCGCATGGCCCACGCGGTGGCGCAAGCGCTCGTGTACCTCCATGAACATTGCGTCGTGCACCGGGATTTGAAGTCGCGCAATGTGCTCCTCGGCGAAAACCTGCAGGCCAAGGTCGCCGACTTTGGTGTCGCGCGTCGCGTGGACGACGACGTCATGACGAGCGCCGTCGGAACGTTCCGCTGGACGGCGCCCGAGGTGCTTCAAGGCGCTCGCTACGACACGAAAGCGGACATGTACTCGTTTGGCATGGTACGTTGCATCACACGAGGCAGAAGCACGAGAAAGAGATTATGATGCAGGTGCTCACGGAGCTTGACTCGCACAAAGTTCCGTATGCAGACGTTCGCAATGGCCGTGGCCACGCCATGGGCAGCTTCACTCTTCTCTACCACGTACGTTTGAGCCACCATTACGTGAGAATTATAAGCATGTGTGCAGGTGATGCGAGGTGAGATGCAACCCTCGTTCTCTGCCTCGTGCCCCGAGTGGCTGCGGGACTTGGCCTTGCGCTGCGTGGCGGTCAACCCGGACACGCGCCCCACGGCGCGCGAGGTCGTCCAGGCTCTCGAAGACGCCAATGTCTTCACCATTTTGGACGACGACCACTCGGACACATCCAGCGAGAGCTCAGTCACGCACTAAAGCCAATCTTATTTACCATTTCTACCATGTCTGTTGGCGGAAAGATACGGTGGATCCTCGTGGTGCCACGTCATTTTTGGAGCATGACGTGGCGCCGTCGGAGAGAAGCTGTACTGCATACGGTAATTTGCCGTATCTTCGAATCCAGCCGTTGCGGCAGTGGATCTTTCTACAGTGACCGTTCGATGCCGTCGCTCAAGGTACTCGTCGTCGGCCCGAAGGAGGGCGGCAAGACCGCGGTACTTCCACCCGACAGACGGAGTACGCACTCTTGGGATGTGTTTAGATCGCCAACTTCCTGGCCGAGGGCACGGATCGACTGGGGAACCAGGAGCGGTACCAGCCCACGATTGGAGTCCGGTGCGTCTTCTATGCATCACGGAGTCGCTGATATCCGAGGATGTAGCATTCTTGAATGTGAGAAGAACCTCGGGCGCGGTCAAGTGAGCTTGGAGTTTTGGGACTGCTCGGGCGATCAAATGTAGCACACGTGAGAATCTGGCACAAGAATTTGACGCGACTCCGTAGCTACGAAGCGTGCTGGCCCGCCATACTGAAGGACGCGCACGCAACGCTGCTTGTGTACAACCCCGAGAGCCACGTGCACGAGAGCGAAGTGACCTTGTGGTATCCTCGGCCACGTCGAATCCACCACGCGAAGCCAATACCGACTGTAAGTATGAGTGGTTTGTGCAGAACGCGGGCCTGGATCCAAGCCAATGCCTCGTCTTCGCGCACTCGCCCAACAAGACGGGCGGGCGCGGCAAGGTGAACCTCCCGCCGACTCTTAAGACGGTGCAGACCAACTATGAGGCTGCGACCGTTCTCAAGTCGGAGTTTGACTCGTTCCTTCTCACTGTCCAGGACGCCGTGCAGCGGCAGCAGCGCAGCCGCAAATGAACGCACCCACTGGCACCCGATAATACAAAGCTCATTCGTTGTCTTGTAGTATGGTTTCTGTCCCGCCATCAAAACACTTGCAGCTCGCATGCAATGTGTCCTCGGAGACGAGGCAGACTATTGCAGCACGAGAACGGCGTGGACCGTTCTCTACGTTGGTCAATGTGGTCTACTGTGTGTTCACTTTAGAGTGAGTACACATCAATCTCATACTCTCTAACCCTCAAATGGATGCAAAAACTCAATTTCGCGAGCAGCGACGTTCCTCGCTTGAGGCCAAGGCCATCGCTCCAATTCGCACAATCTGATGTTTTTGTTTGGAGTATCATCGAGGTTTTATGGATTCATGGATTCTACACGTCCAGTGTCGTCGTTTCTGCTGGCATTATTGACTAAACTTCTAATATAGCTCTACTACACTGTGTAGTACATGTTTAGCTTCGGTATTCTTCGAATCGAGACCGAGGCCTTTGACGAGCTGTCGTGCTTGCTAGCCCAAGCCCTCGGACAACTCGACCACGCAACGCTAGAGTACATAATGGAATGCATGGAGTATGAAATGCTAGTCAAACAGAAATCCTGCATCGTATGCGGCGCAAGACGCGACGCTTACACGAGCGGGCGCTGCTGGTACATGGGCGTCTTGAACTCGGTGTGCGCGGCTCTGGCTTTGGTCGGGCTGAGCCGGAAGGGCTGTCTTGGCGGCCGCCGGGATTCGGTCGCGTGCTCACTCTTGCGGGCGCGACCTAGTCGATGCGCAGCGAACGCGATGAGCGCCATAACGGCGACCGCCGCTGCCACAATGAGCGCGATCGCAGTGGTGCTCATGGTACGGCCGCTGGCGGCGCCGGCATCTTGTTCGTGGACAACGACGACGCCGTTGGCAAACTCGGTGGTTTGGACGGCACCGACGCTGGTGACGCTATGTAGCGCTGCCGAGGCTTGCAGCGACGTCAGCAGCGGGGCATCAGTGCTGTTGGTAGCAATTAGCGTGTAGAGATCGCTGTTGTGATCGCCCATGGCGGCCAATTGCAGCTCGAGGCCTGCGGTCTGCGGTGACTCGCTCGAGAGACCAAGAAGCACGACCGACGCATTCCAGTGAGAGCTCAAAGTCGTTGTGAGCGCTGTGAGCTGGTAGGCACTCATATACGCCAAGGCATACCCACCGAGGTGGAGCTTGACGTCAACGTAGTTGAGCCACGTGTTGGGCGACCGACACTGGTCCGCGCCACCCGCACTCGTTTGCCCCGGGGCACAAGGCTCGCAAGACGAGGACGCGCCGCCGGCGCATTGCGTATTGGCGTCGCACGCGCACGGAATGCATTTCGTCGACCCGCCGTTCGAGAAGAACCCCGGGGCACACAAGGTACAGTTGGCATTGGACGCCGACGCCGGCGGTGTCGAGTCGCCCACTTCGCACGCGGCCGCCGTGCACTGCGTAGCGCCGCCGACAGAGACAAGGCCCGCGGCACACGGAAAGCACTGTCCGTCGACCACGTCAGCGCCCTACAAAAACAGCATGCGTGAGAGCCCTAATGCAGGCGTCAATGTCTACCGTGGGCGAGCTGTAGCCGGGGGCACATGCCGTCTTGGCGCAGAGCGTGGCACCGCCGGGCGAGAAATAGCCGGCTTCGCACACGCCACAGGTGGAGTCTGGATCTACCGCACCCTCTTGGGTCGCGCCGGTGCCCCGGGGGCAGGTCATGGGCGCGCAGTCGTACCCGGCGCCAGGCGAGAAGTACCCCTTCTTGCACTCGTAGCACTGCTCGGACGGGGACGACGCACCGGGTGGGGACCCGTACCCCGGGTTGCACGCGGTCACTGCACACGTGGTATTGCCACCGACGCCGTACGTGCCAGCGATACACTTGGTGCAGGAGCCATTGACCGAGGCGGCGCCAATTTGAGAAGCAAACCCCGGGGCACACGTCGTTGGACCCACGCAAGGGCTCGTGCCTCCCACGGAATAGCTCCCGGCAGCGCACGACGTGCAGTTGGCGACCGAGTCTGAGGCGCCAGAAGGCGATGACGTTCCTGGTGGGCACTGCGTCGGGCGACATGCGGTTGAACCACCGACGCTGTACGTGCCCTGTGGACATGCGCTGCACTGGAGCACGGGGTCTGTCGCGTTCGCGGCCGATGCCGTGCCCGGGGCACACGTTGTCGGTAGCGCCGGCGCTGCGCCACCGGAGCAAAAGTAACCTGGGGGGCACAGGGTGCAGTTGCCAACGGCGTCGGTTGCGCCCGCGGCGGCCCAGCTTCCGGGCGCACACGACGTCGGCATGCATTGGCGCGATCCACCCACGCTGTAAGTTCCGTTGCCGCACAACGAGCACGTCGCGTCGATGTCCGAGGCGCCCGTCGTGTTGGACGCTGATCCTGGCTCGCAGCGCATATCGGTGCAAGCACCCGTCGAGCCGTTGCTGTAGAGGCCAGGTTCGCACGCAACACATTGATCGGTGGCGGTCGTCGCGCCTACATCCGAATCAATTCCACCTCCTAACTACAAGGACGGTAGATGTACCCGGTGACGCAGCCGTGCCTGGCGCGCAACTGCACGGCGCGCAGTCGGCAGATCCTCCGGCACTAAACCAGCCAGCGCGACACGTACTGCATTGCGCGACGGGATCCGAGGCGGCGGCTGGCGCCGCTTGGCCGGGAGCACACGTTGTCGGCAGGCACACACTGCTGTTGCCGCGGCCAAACGTGCCTTGGGGGCACACCTTGCAGTCGGTCACACCATCAGTGGCACCAATCGGCAGTGCCGAGCCGGGTAGACAGAGCCCAGAAGCGCATTGGTGGCCACCGCCCGCGCTGAAGAAGCCGTGCGCACACGCTTCGCACATGCCTTGGGAGAGGTGCGCGCCGGCAACCGACGACGCGGTCCCTGGTGGGCACGATGTCGGCATGCATGGGTGGTTGAAGCCGATGCTAAACGTTCCTGGTGCACAGATCGAGCAGTTGGCAATGACGTCCGACGCGCCGAGAAGTGCACCCGAGCCTTGGGGACACGCCGTTGGCTTGCAATGCGCCTCACCGCCGCGTGAGTACGTCCCAAGCGGGCACAGCTCGCACTGTGACGTCGGCGACGTCGCGCCTTCGGGTGCAAACGTACCGGGAGTGCAAGCCGCCGGGGTGCACACGCCGGCCCCGCCAGTGGAGTAGGTGCCGATGGGGCACCCCGTGCATTCCGTTGCGGACGCCGCCTTGTCATCAGCTGCCCAGCCAGGAAGGCACGTGGCAGGTTGGCAGCGTGTATCGCCTAGCCGCCGCTCACGTCATCACCCTAAATTGTATCGAAAAGGGTACCAGCGGCAGCGTAGAAGCCCCGTTTACAAGCCACACAGGCTGCGGCTCCACCCTGCGAGATGTGGCCGTCCGGACACGTGACGCACTGATCGCTGGCCGTCGCGTTGGCAACGCCGGTGGTGCCAGGCGCACACGTCATATCGCTGCATTGCGATGCATTGCCCGTCGAAAACTGCCCGAGCGCACAGGCTGTACACGTGGCCGTTGGGTCGGAGGCTTTCACAATGGACGACGCGGTGGCCGGTGCGCAGGCCATGGCCGAGCACGACATACTTGCACCGAGACTGTACATGCCAGCGCCGCATGCCAAACAGTCGGTTGGGTCGTTGGAGCCAGCGACCATGCCAAACCTACGCAACACAACGTTGACGCTAGAGGCGAGACGGCGTCGCGACGCACCCTGGCGGGCACGTGGCCGGGTTGCAGATGGACTGTCCGCCGCTGCTAAAGTAGCCGGATGGACACACGGCGCAGTCGGTGGCGTTGACCGCACCAGCGAGCGCCGCGAACCCCGGTGCACACTGCACTGGCTCGCACGTCGCGTTGCCACCCGCACCGTAGAGGCCTTGAATGCATTGGACGCAGCTCGACGTGGTCGTGTCGACGCCGTAGCCAGCGTCGCACGAGAGGGCCACCGACGCCAGCGCGCCGTAGTGGCTCAACGCCGCAACGTACACGAGCAGCCGCATATTCGATCAAGTGTTCAAATGCGAGGATGGAAGTAGAAGAAGAACAAGATGCGGGCGTATCTTGAGGGCGTTTCGGCTCGCAGCCAATCCCAATGCGCGTAGAACAACATGGCCGTGGCCGTGACGTGGCACGCTGTCGGGTCGTCTTTTGGATCCACCACGAATGATTGGAAGGTCTGTACAAGTGGCCGTAATTTCACGCTCGTAGTTATACGTGACCATCGAGTCTTCAATGAGTTTATCGTGATCTGCTAAAACTTACTACTAGTCGGACCACGACCAGAGGCGCCGCCACGCCGATTGGGCGCGGCGCCAGGTGTTGCCACAGTCCTCGAACGAATCGAGGAGCCGAAGCAGGTGCACATGTACGACGTTGGTTGGCACGGCGCGATGCACCGCCGCCTCGTCGTCGATGGGAAGGCTACGACGATCTCTGGCGTGGTGCTTGAGCACGACCAGCGACTTGGTTGCCTTGTCTTTGCAGAGGAGGACACGCCCGTGCTTGTCGAGCGTCCTCTGGACAACGTACTGCTTCATAAGGCGCGACTTGGTATCTGTGCTTTGACGCATTCAACATAGTACTCGGTGTCGGTGAGATTTGGGGCGACGGCAGAGTGATGGTCGTCGACGACGTAGCGTCATACTGCATGGGCCAAAAGACTGCTGTCCGAGTGATCCTGGACAGGATGTAGTGTCATCATCCAGTGTCCCGTCGCTGGATTCTTGATGAAGCTTCCTCTCTGCGTGCCTGTACCGGTATGCCAAAATCAATCTCATTTTCGAGATGGCTCTCAATTCCCTCGACGGGGTTGAGTTTTGAGTCGACCCGACACGCGACCAAGAGTGGGTGAAATAGGACGATTAGGTTAAGATGATAGTTATTACTACGGACGCTCTTCCTTCTTGTGGAGCGTCGACGACGATGGCGGCGCCTCGAGCGAGTCTTGCGACTTGAGCTGGCGACTGCTGTTGGAACAAATCGAGTCGGTCGACGTCGGGTCAAACCCTTGCTCGAGCAGCTCGCGGCGCTTCTCTTCCGAGCGCTTGCCGCGGATCTTCTTGACAATGGCTTGCGCATCGCCCTCCTTGAGCGAGTCGAGGCCCTTCCGCTGCTGCTTGGACGACGCGAGCGCCTCCATGCGCTTGCGCGTCTCTGCTTCGCGTCGCACGCGCTTCTCTTCGGCGATGCGCTTGCGCTCGTTGTCGCGGTCGGCGGCCGCCAGCATTTGCCCAAAGCTGACAAAGATCGAGAAAAACGAGTCGGGGCCGCACCCGGCTGCCTCGGGGTCTTCGCCAAACCACTGGACGCACTCGTTGAACGTCGTCATCATGGCTTCAAACTCCTCCACAACCTTGGCCGACGTCGCGACCGACTTTTCGGCAAACTAGACAACACAAGATAAGACAACTTGTCCATCATCCGATCGACACCAGGTGGACGTACCGGCGCAATGGCGTCTTGAAACTTGTCATTTTCGGCAATCGACGGCAGCTTGGCATGCAGTTCGAGCTCCGAGACGACCGTTGACGAAGCCTTCTTAATCGCGGCCTCGCCCGCCTTGAGCACTTGGAGCGTCACGCGGCTCGCTTCGTTGAGCGCCTCGAGCTGGTCCGTAAACGTGAGCCACTCCGGATTCTTCTTCCGGAGCACGATCGCGAGGTAGTTGAGGAGCGTCATCGAGTTGTCGGCCGCTTTGACTTGAACGAGCTTGAGGAGGATGCTCAGCTTGAAGCCCTGCGCGCCACCTGCAAAAAAACGTCTACAAAATGGTTTCCACAACGCGCCACGTACCGCGCGGGGTGCCTTCGTTGAGCGTGTTGCCGAGGGCGAGGACGAGCTTGAGGATCTCGGGAATCGCCTCGTTGGCCTTGAGCGCAGCGCACGTCGCGTTGACGCTCTCAATCAGCCGCCGTTGCTCCTAGGCACACACATATGTATATATATGCATCGACTTGAAGGGTACCTCGACGTTGGCGTCAAACTGCCACGTCGCGAGCACGGCCTGGAGCCGCGTCGCGTACCGGGGCACGGTCGAAATCTCCAAATAGTACTGCTCCGCGTCGCCCAAGAGCTTGACTTCCCCGGTATACGCCTTGACCGTCTCGAGCTCTTCGCCTTCGGGCGCAAACTGGATGAGCGCCGCAATCTTCTCGGTCGTGAGCACGTCGCGGTCGATCTCGAGCACGGCGCGCTTGATCTCGGGGTACGGCAGCCGGAAGCGGGCGAGCATAATGCCTGCACACGTTCAATATACCATAGCAGTCGTCTCTGTGTCTACCGAGATTGTTGGCGCGCTTGGCGTCAATGAGGGCGACGCGCGTCGCGACCTTCTTCTTGGCGGCCGGCTTTTTCTTTTCCTTGTCGGCCGCCGGCGGCGCCGAGGCGAAGAGCGTTGTGAGCGAGTCGAGCTCCTTCTGGTGCTCGTCCGAGAGTCTACGCCATACGCATTGAGACAACAGAGAACAAAGAATCAGTAGTACTCGATCTTGGACCAGAGCGACGTCTCAGTGGGCGCGGCCACGGGCTCCCAGTACAAGTTGCGGAGCTTGGGCTTGGCCTTGACTTTGGCTACAAACTTGGCCACGTTGACGGCCACGTTGGTGCTGAGCGGCTTGGCCGCCGGCACGACAGCATCGGGCGTCGCCAAGAGAGCCGGGTTGAGGCCCTCGGCTTGCATCTTGAGCTCGATTTGCGGCAACGGCATGCCCATGGTTTTGAGCTTGAGGTACTTGGCGTAGTCTGGGTGGTCCTTGACGAGAACGTCTGCGGGCGGCGCCGGGGCCTCCTCTTCCTTCTCCGGAATCATCTTGTCGGGCGTCGACAGCAAGGACGTGTCGAGGTTCTCAGCTTTCATCTTGAGCTCGATCTGCGGCGGCGGCATGCCCATCTTCTGGAGCTTGAAAAACTTGGCGTACTTGGGATGGTCCTTGACCGCCAGCATCACCGGCTGCGCGGGCGCAGCACGCGCTTCTTCGTCCTTCTCAGGAATCATCTTGTCGGGCGTCGAGAGCAAGGTCACGTCGCAGCCTTCCGCCTTCATCTTGAGCTCAATTTGCGGCGGGGGCATGCCCATCTTCTGGAGCTTGAAGAACTTGGCATACTTGGGGTGATCCTTGGCCGCCAGCATGACTGGGCCTGCCGGCGCAGGCGCCTCTTCTTCCTTCTCCGGGATCATCTTGTCGGGCGTCGACAGCAGCGAGGTATCATGGCCCTCGGCTTGCATCTTGAGCTCGACCTGCATAGCTGGCATGCCCATCTTCATGAGCTTGAAGAACTTGGCATACTTGGGATGGTCCTTGACGGCAACCAGGACCGGGCCTGCCTGTGCAGGCGGCGCCACAGTGCTATTTGGGTCGGGCACGAGCTTCTCTGGGTCACCGAGGATGCTCGGATCGACGCCTTCCGACTGCATCTTGAGCTCGACCTGCATCGCCGGCATGCCCATCTTGAGTAGCTTGAAGAACTTGGCGTACTTGGGGTGCTCCTTGATCGGCACCATGGCCGGTCCCGCAGGTGCTGCCGGTGGCGTGTCAATGGGCAACAGCTTGTCCGGGGTGTCGAGCATCGACGCGTCGACGCCTTCGCTGGAAGCCTTGAGCTTGACGTGCTCGAGCGGCATGCCCATCTTGAGCAGCTTGAAAAACTTGGCGTACGTCACGTGCTCGCTGGCCTTGACCGTCGTCGGCGCCGTCGTCGTCGTCGTCGTCGTGGCTGGCGGCAATGGCTTGCCGTCGTCGTCGACAAACATGCCCGGCTGCTCGAGGACGCTCGCGTCCAAACCGTCGGCTTGCATCTTCATCTGAACTTGGAAGAGTGGCATGCCCATCTTCTGGAGCTTGAAGTACTTTGAAGCGCAGGCGACGCGTCCGCGCGGGTACCGGCGACCGGCGCCAGCACTTGGAGACCCGTGCTGAGACCCATCTCGCGCTGGATCTCGACCAACGATACGCCCTTTTGCAGCATCGACACGACCTTGGCCCGGAACGCGCTCTCGGCGCTCTCTCCCGGGTCCGCGATCGAGTTGTTGTCATCGTCGTCGTCGTCGTCCGACGTCGTGAGCTCGTCGCTGAGCTCGTCGTGTGGCGCGCGGTTGCGAAGAAGCTCGATGGGGCCCATGGAAAAGCCGCCGGCCGAGAGCTCTGGCGCAGTCTCCATGAGGAACGCTGTAAACGTGTCGCGGGCGCTCAGGAGCCGCTTCCGGTCCTCAAAGCTAAGCTCGTACCGGCGCACTTCGTCGACAGGCGACAAAAGCGCAATCTCCTTGGTGACGCGCTCGCACATGGACCACATCTCTTTTCCAAGCACTTGGTCGGCCGGGATGAAGAGCAGCTGCTGGAGGATCGAGAGAAAGCAGTTGCGCAGCTCCTCGTCAAGCACCACGCGCGTCATGATGGACGACACGACGCTGTCGAGCGACGAGAGGTCCGTCGTGCCGTACAGAGTCGTCTTCCGGTCGTCCTCCATAAAGACTTCAAACACTTCCATCTGCCGCTCCATGTTGTCCAGCTGCTCGCGAATCTGGAGTTCGGTCGCCGTGAGCGCACTCGGATCGTCCTCGTCGCTCTCGGAACCGCTGGCGTCGTCCAAGCTGAAGGACGGCGACTCGGCCCACGGGTCATTCACGGGCTCGTTCGTGTGGACGGGCGACTCGACAGACACAAGCGGCTCGGGCAGCGCGGCCTTCTTGCCCGCCACGCCAATCTTAACGGTCGGTGGGAGCCCCGTTGACGTCTGGCGCAAGGCCGGCGACGGCGGCGGGAGGCTCAGCGAGGGCCGGCGCAGGCCCGGTGACGGCAGGACCGACGACCGTCCGGGCGACGGCAGGCCTTGCGAGAACTGCCGCCCCATGGCCGGTGGCGGCGGCGGCGTCGACGGTTTGGCGACCGGGGACATGGGTGGGGTCGATGACTTTGGCTTTTTCTTCTTGGCCTTCTTGACCGGGTCCTTGCTCGTGCCGGCCTTGGCGTACATGGCCATGCTCTTCATGCGAATCTCCTCAAAGTACTCGCTGATGCCGAGCGCGACAAAGTCTTGTCGGATCTCAATGCGGCTCTCGACGCGGAGACCCTTGTTGACGAGGATGTTGATGAAGCTGAGCACGTCTTCCTTGAAGAGGAGGTTGTAGCGCGTCGACTTGAGCGCGTCGCGAAGGCACGTGAACCGGATCATCTCGCCTTTCACCTCCTTGTAGTTGCTAAAGCTGTGGACGACGCTTTGGTGGCCTTCCGCGCTGTTGTAGCAAATGATGCCGAGCACTTGGAGCGTAATCTTCTTGACGTCGCTGCTCTCGGTATGGAAGCAGAGCGCGAGGCGGTCGACGAGCCCAAGCGTGCTCGTGATCGCGTCAATGCCGCTGGCAAAGTGCGAGAGCGAGAGCAGGATGCGAATGATGTTTTCGCAAAACCGGCTCGCCTTCTCAAACTACCCACAATACAGACGACACATGACCATCGTGTCCACAAAAAAATGAAGAAAAATATCACGTACGCTCTTGTAGTGGTGCTCGATCGAGAACGGCGATGGCTCGGGCATCTTCATCGTGAGGTAGTCGAGGCCATACGACACGACAAACTGGTCGGTCCACTCGGCCGTGCTCGACGCGATCTTGCGGTGCAGCGTCTCGAGGAGCGCGAGCCCTTTGTTGTCCCAATGGAGCTCGACAAGCGCCTCGGCAATCTTGATCGCGTCGGCAATGTAGCCCTGGCTGCTCTCGTCGTTCTCGTGCTGCTTGGCCGACCAGACGATGCTCCACTTGTTCTCCAAGCTCTCGATGCGCACGAGCTCGTCGAGGACGTCCTCGGGCACGTTGCGCTTCATGAGAAGCTCGCGGTACATGTCGTTGACAATGTCGGACGCCGGTAACGGCGGCATGTCGACCTTCTTGGCCTTGTTCTCGGTCGACGTCGGCAACCGATCTTTAAAGAAGCCGCGAAAGTAGTTGAGCTTGTCTTGGAACGACCCGTCCTGGGCCGAGGCCGATGTGATGGTCGGGGGCGGCGGCGCCGTCGTCATCGCATGCGCAGTTGACGACGACAAACCCGGGAGGCTCATGCTCGCGGCGCGAAGGAAGCCCGAAAAGCCCTTTGGTTTCGCGGGCTCGGCGTCTGCCACTTCGGGTTCGCGCTTAAACTCGAGCCGCAATGGCCACGCCATCGGGTTGTCCTGCAGCTGCGCGGCCAAGTCGACGATCGCATCGAACGGCATGTCGTCGACCTTGGTATCGTGGAGCTGTACAAGAATGTCCTTCTCCTTGACCCGCCCCGTGCTCTATTATGGACATGAGGACACAAGCGGGCGAAGGGAAGCGAATGGCCTACCTCGATGTAGCCCTTCTTGCCATGGCGGTTGGGTTTGAAGCCTTTGACGACGGCGCCGCGCTGCGGGTGGACGTTAGCAGAGAAGCGCGCCTTGAGGTCGAGCCCGAGCGGCCCGCGCTCGGGCACCTCGACCGTGAAGACGAGCGCGCGCTGGCCCGAGCCCGTGCTCGAGTAGATGCTGCGCAAGGCCGCGGTCGCCGCCGTCGACCCGCCCTCGGCGTTCCCACTGCTCGAGTTGGATCTCCTCCTACGCCATGATCATCATCCTCCTCCTCATCCTCGATGCATGGACGTACAGATAGTTCATGACGCGGTCCCTGCGGCGTGCCCCGCCGGAACGAAAGTCAATGACGTATCCAGGCCGCCCAGACGCTCCCAGTTGTGTTTCAAACACAGCCCTGTACTTCTACTTGTGTTTTGTATGCTGAAAACAACAGATATGTATAAAACAGTGCGAAGTTGTGAACCACATACTTGACTTTTGTATACGTTCGAAAACGGTCGGTTCTGTGCCGATTTGGGCACGCAACCAGATCATTGCTGGCCTCGTGACCGCGCCAGGAGATGGTCAGCGGGCAGCCGCGCTTCACCCACATGTGCGTTGAGGGACGTAATTCACGGAGGCGCCGACCACCTTGAAGATGGGCTGTATTTCAATCGCCAGAGGTTCTAGAACCCGCCTTTCTTCAGATCGCCTCGATCGAACGCTGCCGAGATGGAGCCGTTGGAGTACGTACTCGTAGTAGCCAAAGCTGTGTTGGCCTATCAGGCCCTTGTCGAGCCAAGGCCGGGGACTAATAGGTCGGGGAGGTGGCCGCTCGGTGCAAAGTGGCCGGTGCGGCAACTTGAGCTGTTGTATTTTGGCCAATCCACGCGCTTTCTTCCAACAACACGGAAAGTGATTGGTGCATGCGAAAGATTTGCCTGCGGGATCGGCGAGCAAGCGTTCGGGTACCTACGCTTGCGCTACCGTATTATTAATACGATAGCTCAGCTTGAACATGGCGCTTCAGACGTATACATGTACGTACATGGTCTTTGTAATGTACTACACGATGGAGAGGATATGACATTGAGGTCCCAAGGCGAGGTTGGACGGCGATGCGTCGATACAACCAACGTGTTTCGATGCACCTTGTCGACGCGGCCCGTTTGTCGACGCAGCTGAGCAACGCAGCTGAACGACGCTCAGTCGTGTGCGCCATCAGCCACATGCAAGTTGAACCTTCCACGTGGCACTGTGGGCAAGCACGAGGACGGACACGTGGCAGCGTCAGCGGGCAGCACGATTCGAATCCGCGTTTGGTTCCGAAAGGCGTCCACCCTCCGCGCAAGGCCACCGCCTTAGTACCGAACCCTCTAGACGCAGGGTGAGGCCGGCGATGTATCATGCACAGTGCTGTTTACCGGGAGCGTCTCGTGGGATTATGTACATCTGTGCCTTCCATAATCGGTGGTCCCCGTAGTTGGGTGATGCTGATCGTCGTCGCCCCGCCAACGATCGTCGGATCCTGCGCCTTCGTGGCCGACGAAGATCCAAAAGCAATATGGATACCACTGTATTCCTTGTGTGGTTAATAAATACTCGAGCGCGGTGGCCGCTTCTTGGCCGCTTGATTGGACGACTCGGACCGGCGCCAATCTCGAGGCGTCGTCCAAAGCGCTTTGAAGAACCGACCAACGTGGTCGGTGATCTCAACGAACCGGAGGCCGTCGCGCACGTATGGGTGCTTCATGACTGCCTTCATCGCGGGGCGGCGCTTGGGGTCGGTATCGAGCAGCTTCTTGAGGAGGTGGAGGCAGTCTTTGTTCACGAGGTGGTCGAGCTTCCAGCCGCGGAGGACGCCGGCGAGGCCATGCGCCTGCACGTAGCGGAAGACGCTGTCGCTGTCGTCGGCGCGTCCAAAGAGCGGGCAGCCCGTGAGCATGATGAAGAGCATGATGCCGAGTGCCCACACGTCGGCTTTCTCGGGCGCGTAGCCGCCCGGCGAGAGCATCTCGGGCGCCATGTAGATGCGCTTCCCGACCGGCGTCTGCTTGCGCGCGGCCGTCGGCGCCGCGAGGCCAAAGTCGCCGACCTTGCAGTTGAAGGCTGCATCGACAAAGACGTTCTCGAGCGAGAGGTCGCAGTGCGCGAAGCCGCGTTCGTGCATAAAGGCCACGGCGGTCGCGACTTGGATGAAGCAGTCGTGCGCGCGCGTGGGCTCGAAGCGGTGCGACGGCTGGCGCTGGAGCTCCTGGAAGAGCTCGCCGCGCGGACAATACTCCATGACAAAATGCTCAAAGCCGTCGGCGCAAAAGGTCTCGTGGAGCGCGACAATGTGGTCGTGGGCGAGGAGTCCGTGCACGTGCTTCTCCATGGTCGCGTCCTCGGCGACGAGGCGCCCGTCGTCGACCGACCGGCGCTCGGCGGCCGCGCGCAGGTCGAGCCGCTTGACAACGACCCGCTGCGTGCTGTCGCGACAAAGAAGCACGCGGCCATACAAGGCATGCGCGAGCTCGCGCTCAACGAGGTAGTTCTTCATGCGTACACACGGGACAGCGAATCACCAACTGGCAACTGCGCGAGAGTGAGTGCTCACATGCGACGGTGGCACTTGAAGCTGACCCGACCACTCGCGTCCGCGATGCGACCAGCAATGGCTTCGAGACAGTACACAACGATTACGACGCAGAAGCCAGTGTGGGACGCTCGTGTGGGAAGCTTCGCGTTCCGTCTCCTCCGCGAGGTCTCCAAGCGCAACCCAAGTAGCTCGGCCCACGTGCCAACCTCCAGCCAACCTCATCAACAACGACGCCTGTAACACGAAATTTTGCGAAAAGTACCGTACGTAACTCGAGCTTGAACAGATTTGCAGCAGCGGCTGGACGAGCCGCGTTCCAAGCCGGTCACGTAGCGTAGAGAAGGTCAAGAGCGACGATGACCTAATACAAAAGATACCGTCGTCTTCGTCCCCGCGTCCTTATAGACAGGTCGCCGCCCACTTGTTGAAGAGTACTGCCCTCGCGCTGCCACGTCGCCAGAGGCGTGTCGGCTTTTTACCTTGTGCGTCACGAGTCGCCCCTGCATCGACGTCACCTCTGTGCATGCGCGTCATTCTTACCGGTACAATAGTAATGTAATACCAACTGCGACAGACGATAAGTGTATGTATACAATAATGTGTTCAATAATGTGTTTCATGTCGAGGACATCGACACTCTCGCGCGTCGAGGCCGTCAACAGCCGCCGATTCTCGGATCGCCATGGCGTTTAGGCGCCACGCCGGCGAAAGAGACTCGCAAAGAGCCGGCGGACATGCGGAAAGCGCTGTGAACTCGCCGCTGTCGCGACGTAAGGGTGCGCCACGACCGCGGCCATGGTCGGGCGCCGCGCCGGGTCCACCGAGAGCATTTGCGAGAGGAGGTCGAGGAGGTCCGGTGCGAAAACGTCGGCGACGTTCCAGCCGTCAAGAATGCGCTCCAGACACTGCGCGTGCACGTAGAAGCGGTAGACACCGTCAGTGGTCGTCGCCTTTTGAAAAGTGGCGACCCCGTGAGCATGACGAAGACCATGATACCGAGCGCCCACACGTCGGCCTTCTCGGGGTTATACCCTTGAGTCGCAAACATCTCTGGTGCCATATAGAAGTACTTGCCGGCGGTCGCGACGCGCGGCTCATGCAGGAGTGCCGCGAGGCCAAAGTCGCCGAGCTTGCACTGCCCGTGTGCATCGAGGAAGACGTTTTCGAGCGAGAGGTCGCCGTGTGCGTAGCCGCGCGCGTGCATGTAGGCGACGGCGCGCGCAATTTGGCCAAAGAACAGGTGCGCCTCCTTCGGCGGCAACCGGTGCGATTTCTGCACGCGCAAGAAGAGATCGCCGCGTGGGCAGTACTCCATGACCAAGTGGTCGAAGCCGCCGACAGTAAAGGTTTCGTGGAGTGCCACAAGGTGTTCGTGGCCGCGCGAGAGCTCGAGGTGCACCCGCTTCTCGAAAGCAAAGTGTTCAGTCACGGCGCGCTGTGCGTCCCAGGACCGACGCGCGTTGGCCGCAGCCACTTGGACACGCTTGACGACGACGCGGCGCTTGGCTCGGCGGTCGTAGCAGAGGAGGATCTTGCCAAAGATGGCGTTGGCGAGCTCGCGCTCGACCGTATACTGCGTGTGCTCCATGTGCAATGTCATGAAAAAAAATCTGAAGAAAGGCGCGTGAGCCAAACAAAGAGGAATGCTGGTCGCGAGTGATGGGCTTTAAGGTGGACATGGTGTGTCGCTGCGCGTAGGATCATCCTGGACAGCGCCATCGATAGAATCAACGGCAGCGAAGCTCTCGTGGTGGGGATGGTCGTTGGACATACTGTTGCTCGCGAAGAAGAGAGGCGAGAATGCACGGGCGACGAAGACGATGATCGAAGATCGACTATCGACTTCAAGCCGTGAGATGGCTATTACGACCTTGCGAGCGAGAGTCCCACAAACGGCCATGACTCGTCAAATGACTGCTCGTCGGTCGAATCACCGCTGGAGCGTCAAAGGGTGGCAAGCGCTCGTATGCATTCTACTGCGATCCACTTGGCAATCCTCGATCGCATTCGACTTAACGTACAGTATTTACATGATCATATGTATATAGTGTTCACCTAGAATTATGTATATAGTGTACGTCCGAGTCTCTGACATTCGGAATGTCAGAGCCTCAAACAATTAAAACTAGGACTCACTCGCCAGGGTGTGTAACGCAGGCCTTTTTTCGCGCTGGCAGGACGAGCTTCAGGCTCATGCTGCTCCTTCCTGCATGTGTTGCTTCTTCCTGCATGCGGAGGCAAGCCAAGAGAGGCAGATGATGAGATAAGGGTATAGAATGGTAGGTATACATGACGTATTGATAATAATAAATGGGGTCTAACAACTAGGCAAAATGGCACGCTCTAAATATGACAGGCAACTTCCATGAAGGGCATCGGGTCAAGGACAGCCGATGCGTCCGTCATCTCCTTGGAGAAGACACCCATCGGATACAGAAAGCTGAGCACTTGCTTCTCCGACGAGCCGAGCACCTTGGGGTCGTCGTCGCCCATCGTAAACGACGCCAGCACGTCCGCAAACGAAGACTCCATGCTGACCGTGTCGTTGACGTGGCTCATGTCGACGACGGCGCGGCGCAGCGTCGCGTCGCCCTGCGTCGCGAGCGTGCAGAGCACGTGGCGCTTCTCGCACCAAAGGCGCGTGAGGTTGGCGTACGACACGTCCTTGGTCTTCGACACCATCGTAAAGGCGGCTTCCGAATCGTCCGACTCCTCTTCCGACGACGTGTGGTCGCCCGACTCGCTCGACGGCGAGAGCCCCATGTCGTCGTCTTCCTCTTCATCCTCGTCGCCGAGGGGCATCGCAAACGTGAGCGAGAAGTCCGTGTCCAAGAGATCGTCAAACGGAATGCCGCCAGCGTACTGCTGCTCGTTCGACGACTTGTCGCTCTTCTGGGCGGGCTCGTCAAGCTCGGGAAAGTCCATCCACGTCGTGCCGTCCAAGTCCGAGAGCACGCGCGACTTGACGCTCATCTCCGAGAGGAGCTTGGGCGTGTACGACTTGAAGTACGAGCAAAAGCCGTTCGTGGCGCTGCCCGTCGTGAACGAGTCAAAGATCGACATCATGCCGCCGAAGAACGTCATCGAAAAGACAATCGCCATCATCATGGCCACGTTCTTCTTGGCCGCAAACGAATCGTGCTCGACCGTCTTGGTCGGGCGAGCAGGCACCGGCGCGGCCACAGGCTCGGCAAACATGAGGTCCTCCGAGCTAATGTCCAAGTCGTTCAAGATCGACGAGTCCCAGTGCTCGGGCTCCGAGTCCATTTCGTAGATAAACGACTCGGCGTCCGAGATAATATCGGCTTGCACCGGCGCAATGGGCTCGGCAAAGGCAGTGACAGCCGCCGCCTTGGGGACCGGCGCAACGACGACGTTGTCGACTTTCTCAATCTTGATGACATCATCTTGCTTCAAGCGTTTGTTCTCGGCGAGGAGCGCCTCAAGCTGCGCCTTCATCTTGGACATCTCATCGTCCTTGGCCTGGAGTTGCTCTTCGAGTTGCACCACGTACGCCTTCTTGCGCTCGCGGTGCAGCTGCGCCGACATGCGGTTGCGAATCAGGCGGCGCTTCTTCTTGGCCTCCTTCGAATCGGGGTCGAGGCTCAAAAGCTGGCGCTCCATCTCCTTGATCTTTTCTTCGGCGCTGCCCATGTCGTTGTCGAAGAGGCCGTCGTTCGTGTTCTTGCGTTTCTTCGAGCTCGTCGACGACGTCGAGCTGCAGTCGCTGCCGAGCGGCGACTGCACCATGGCCTTGCGCTTGTCCTTGCGCACGACCGGCGCGGGGATCTTGAGCTTGGCCGGCGACGGCATGGCCGCCAAGGTCATCTTGGGCGAGACAAACTCTTCCTTGACGCGGATCAGATCTGCTTGCTTCTTGGCCGCTTGGAGCGTCGGGGGATGCGTCTTGATCGTCGACATGGACGGTCTCGGGCTTTGCACTCAAATTCGAAATTGACCGCAGATTTCGAAGCGACACTGAAAGGCAATACAATGCCAAAACCTTGCCCACTCTCTTGGCATTTGTATGTGGACAATAAAAATACACGCCAATGCACGGCGGAGATCCAGATGGGCATGCTGATCTCGGCAATGGGTTGTGTATTTTATTGGATTGCATACAAAGACCAAGAGAGACGCGAATAAAACGAGCCGTTGGGTTCAAAAGATTCCGTGTTTCCGATTGGACACGATCTAGAAAAGTCGGCTTTTTTACGACCAGCTGGGTGACATGGAGCCCTTTGATTGGCCAAAATGGAGCATGCCCAACTGCACAAGAATATTCAACCGGTTTGCGCCGAAGTAACACGTGTGCAATGAGTTGAGGCCGACGCACGTGCGGTCGCGGTAGAAATGGTGCCCACTCGCGACGCGACGCTGCTACTACTGCGGATAGAGCTAGACATTTAGCGCTCGAGTCGCTGGATATCGAGCCATTGCATTCGTCCAGCAGTGCGGTGCCGCCAAGCCGTTTCGGCCGCAATCGCTTGGCGCCCGATCGCGTGACTGCGTGGGCAAGCCGTTTCCTTCGTTGGAGCGACGGGGCTGACTCGACGAAGAAGAATGTCGGTTTTGAGAGCTGTAACCCCGAGCGATGTACATAAATGCGCTTCGCACACGCGTCGCTGCTGGATACACGCGTTCCGAAGCCGACAACGATGTCAGCTCTGATACCGATTCCGTGCTGCCGTTGTGCATGGGAAGGGCGCTCTCAGATGCACGAAGTCGCGCCACCTGGACCGCTGGGATCGAGTCGCGGGGCACGAACCAGCAGCAACTCAGACGTCAGAGCGGCAACCCAATAAGTTCTTTTGCACTGCAATAAGGTCGCTCGCGTCTGAGTTTTGGCGTCGCCTGAGTCGACGTCTTTGCTTCAACCGCGCGCACAACACGACGTTGCATGGGATCGGCTGCACTATCGCGAGCACCCACGTCATCCATCTGTACTCATCAGACAGCTCGATCAGGCTCGAATCTGCTTGCACGATCGACCTCCAATAGACAGGATGTGGTATGATGATAGCCAGGATGATAGCCTCAAGCGTCCGACATCATGGCGACAGCGAGCATGGATGGGGCGAATCTGCGATGGTAAATCCGCCGCATTTTCCAAAGCCTGCACCGCGGTGTCAAATACATTGCCGCAATGTGATAGGCTGCTGGCACATCGCGCATGCGACCCCTCGCGACCGACGAGAGACGGACTGATCGCGTTGCACATGCGACTCCGGCTAGCATGCATTTTAGTAATGATATCTCGAGCAGGTTCGTTTAGCCGAAGCCACGTTCGAAGGCTACGTGTTCCGAAGCGCCAGCTCGGATGTACGCACGCCAACGTCGTCAAGCTCTCGATGAGATTCAAAGCAGCGAATCCAGTGGCCTGTCTACACCTGGTTTTGAATCAGACGGCGCCATGTGCTGCATTCCCAGACCGTCATTCCGGAGGAGAACCTCTTGCTTTCAATATATTGATTATACGATATAAGAGGTTTGTGAACCTCTGTAACTGTATCCTGGCACAATACGAACTTTGAAAGGTAACGGCAATGGACCCGGCGAACTAATTGCACGCAGCTAAGCTCCGACTTGTACGAGGTGTTGCGCGCGCTATGCATTGCACTCGGTAATACGAAATGCTACCCTGTCGCGCACAGCACAGAGGCCTGTCGCGTACGACCCGCGCGCTGCATAAACGACCCTTGTGTGGCGCATCGTCTATGCAGCAAGGCAAAAACGGCGTGTTTTTAGTCCATTTCCTCAACGCTATTTCCATCGCACAAAACACCCAGCTTCAAGATGCAGCGCGAGTCGATCAAGGCTAAGGGAACGCTCAAGAAGGGCACGCGCGGCCGCGCAGCCCACGCCGACTCGGTGCGCAAGTCCAAGCAGTCGGCGCTGAACAAGCGTCGCCGCCTGCCCAGCCACGACATGGACGACGTCAACGACCTCGAGTTTCAGTCGCTGCTCCTCGAGCTCGCGTCCGAGGACGAGGGCCGCGTCCTTTCGGCGCTGCAAGGCCTCAAGACAGCGCTATCGGTTTTCAACGCCGAGCGGATGGACAAGGTTGCCGAGTCGGGCGTGATTCCCATTCTGTTGCAGCTGCTCGAGCGGTCGGCGTCGACGACCGTCGAGCTCATCCAAGTCCTATGGTGCCTCACGCACATCACGTCGGGCCTCTATGAACACACCAAGTGCGTCTTGCCGGCAGTGCCCACGCTTCTCAACTTTCTCGCGGTGCGTACTCGCTATGACGACCACATCATAATGACACATTGATGTAGAACGCCGAGCTGGCCGAGCATGCAGCGTGGACGCTCGGCAACATTGCGGCCGACTGCGAAGAGTTTCGGTTGCACTTGATTCGCCACGGCGCGATCGCACCTCTCGTGCAGCACCTGCGCCACGGTCCGCACGACCACGAGATGGTGAAAGGTCGTTGCACGCGCCGCCTTGGTCCCTCTCACTCGGCCCCGTAGTGTGTCTTTGGGCGCTCTCCAACATGGCGCGGGGCACGCAGACGCCCGCGAAGGCGTTCTTTGACCACGACATTGGCCCGATCCTCCTCGAGCTCCTCCAGTCGCGCGACAACATGCAAGTGACGCAGGAGCTGCTGTGGGTGCTGAGCTTCGTCACTGCCAAAGAAGACAAGGCGCTGCAGTGGCTCCTCGAGCATGGCCTCGCCTCGGGCGTCGTCGCGTACTTTGAGACGACGGACGAGCTCGTGCTCACGCCGCTTCTGCGCGTCTGTGGCAACATTGTGTGCGTCGCCGCCGACCACCACGCCGACAGCTGGCAGCTTCCGCACACGCACGCACTGCTCGCCGAGCCCCGGTTCCTCTACTTTCTGCGGCGCGTGCTTCAAACGTCCACCGACTCGTACGTTGGCGTCTCGTGTGCAGGCCTCAATCGACCGATCGAATAGGCACGTGGTGGCCGAGGCGGCGTATGTGCTCGCCACCATTGCTGGGCAGAGCGAAGCGAACGTGCGCCTTCTACTCCAGTACGAGCTTCTGTCGCCGCTCGTGCACGCCTTTCTCAGCGGCACTTACGACGTGCGCAAGGAGGTGCGACGCTCGTCGAGTCCATCGCGTCATGGTGTACGTAGGCGAGCTTTGCGCTGGCAGCTATTGGCCGCGCCTCATTGGCCGACCTGGACCGTGTCCTTGCCTTCAACCACGTCCTCGAAGCTTACGTTGGTCTTTTGTCAGGTAGTACTACATCCCGCCGTCCATCTTCATCATCTCATGGTCGATGCTAGTGGCTGACGTGAGCGTGGTTGGGAATGCCTTGACCTTTCTGCAGCACGTGCTGACCCAGTCCCCCGCAGCGTGTACGTGATCGAAGAGGCCGGCGGTATCGATGGCCTCGAGAACATCCAGGACCACGATGACGGCGAGAACGGACGACTGGCCGCCCATTTGATGGACACGTTTTACGGCGACGAGTACGCTCCGCTCGAGGGGCCGTCGTCGCCGCCACCGGTGGCGTTTGCGCCGCCGACTGCTGGTGTGGGCCGCGGCGCACACATGACCAAGCCGGCCTGGGCGACGTCGTAACTTCTGCGCACCACATGTATTGCAGCCTTGGATTAAATAATGGGAAATACAAAGTCTTTTGCATCGAAAAAAGCCTCTTGTCACCGCGCTGGCGTACTGTCGAGCTCGAGGATCAGGCTGAGAATGTCGGCCGAGACCTCGACCAGCGATGGGTCCGGGTCTGCTCGGAACGCTAAAGGGGACCAGCGCGCGTCGTCGCTCTCGTCGCTCGTGCTATCGGCGCTCACGGCCGAGGACGACCGAAGTGTATGCTTCGATCGATGCCGGGCTGGGCCATGAACCGAGCAAAAGCCGCCGCGGCCGGTCGTCGGCGCACAGCACCGATCGACCTTGCACGTGCGCTTGCCACCATGGCGGGCGCAGAGCTTCCGAGCGTACACTTGGTTGGTGCAGAGCGGGATCGCGCAGTGGCGGCGGTACTTGTGCACGGCGCAGGTGCGCTTGGCGCCACTGGCCGCGTCGATGGGGCGGTGGCAGCCCTTAAAGTCGCAGCTCTCGGTCTTCATGGTGGAGAGGGTAGTATTCCAAATCTAAGCACAGGCGTTGGTTCTACTAAGAAGTGAGCGTAATGCGCGTCCGTCCGTCGGCAATTGCACGGCGGTGGTCGGGTCAAGTTGACGCATTTGTCGTCGGGCCGTTCGTAGCAGCCAATCAACGACGCGGTTGAAAGTGCACTTGGCTGGTGATTGGCTCGTGACTTTGCACTGACGCAGAAGTGGCAGGTAAGACGGTGGCGCCAAGGCCGACGAAGGCTGCAAGTAGCAGCATTACCACGCACTTGACACAGACCGCCACAGTACAGGTGCACCCGTGTCTTCGCACGACCGCAGCGGCGACGCACCGTCGCCGTTACCGCGCCGTGAGTTGCGCCGTCGTAGGTGGCCGCTTCGTCATGGGCGAGGTGTGTCAAGCAACCATGACATGACGGCTGTTGACTCGAGTAGGGTGACGTTGGGAAGAGCGCTCGCTTGCTTGGTTGCTCGTGGCGCACATGGAGAAACGTCGCCTTGGATGCGCTCGGAGCGCCTGCGTCGGTGGTCGCGTTGTGACCAAGCCAGCGACGTCAAGATCAGGTGGATTGGAAGACGATCGAGTAGGATGCTTGCTGCTGGCTCTTCCTGGGCGTAGAAGGAGGCCGATCCAACATGGCGTCGAGTGTCGTCGTCCCGCTGATCACCTCACGCGACGTAGAACCCGTCGTCGGTCGAGCTTCGTCCAGCGAGGTCAGTGTCAACAACGGAAAGAATTCAACCGGTATTCGGAACGCAAGTAGCTCTATTCAGCGCCGTGGTTGGTGGCATCGACGAAAGGTCGTGTTGTTGTACAGGAAAGGGCCAGGAGCTTACTCGTCCTTGGCGAGCTCGACGAGCACGTGCCCGTCCGTGACAAAATCGCCGACGTCGCAGTTGATTTCGCCCACGACGCCGTCCCGCGGCGCGCGAATGACGTGCTCCATCTTCATCGCTTCCATGATCAAGAGCGGCTGGTCCTCCTTGATGACGTCGCCCGCCTTGGCCATGACCTTGATGATCTTGCCGGGCATCGGCGTCACGAGCGACGACGCGCCGCCCGCACCCGCGCCTTCGCCGTCAAACGACGCCTCGGGGATCGTGAGCTTGTAGTCGTATCCTAGTACATCCCTTGCGTGAGCCTTGCGCGCAACAATAAGAAAATGAGAATCGTACGGAGCGAGCCGTCGTTGCAAAACAAGTGCAAGTCGTTCTTGTACACGACCGCCGTGCCCGTGTAAGCGTGCGTGTCGATGACGAGGTTGAAATCGCCGCTCGCGTCAATCGACCCCGAGACGCGCTGCGCCGGCGCGCCGTCAACGACCACGTCAAACACATTGTCGGCGAGGCACGCGACATCAAAGTTCATCGGGTGCGCGTCGTGCTGGAGCGAGAACGTCCGATGCAGCGTCTCGAGCGACCGGTAGTTCTTCAGGCTCGACCACGGCGACGACGGATCTAGTGCATCAAACATCAGAAAAATCAGAAAAATAAGAATCCAATCAGAAATCTACCGGCCGTCGTGGGTTCGAACGCCGCCTTGGCCTGCTGTTGCTGCAGGAGGAGCGCGATCGCGCCGAGCACGGGCGCATGCGGCGGCAGCGACGGGTACGGCGCCAGCACATCGTCGCCGTATTTCTACGCGGCGATGAGACTGGTATTTTCTTGCAGAGATGATGTACGTTGAGGAAGCTCGTGTCAACACCGCCCTTGACAAACTCGGGGTGGGCGGCCGTGCGCGCGACGAATTCAATGTTGGTCGGGAGACCGACAATCTAAACGGGCAATGCTTGCCGCGGTCGACCCCATATACCACGTCGCACCTGGTACTGCTTGAGGGCGCGGACGAGGCCGTCGAGCGCGTCCTGGCGGTCCTTGCCGTGCACGACGAGCTTGGCAATCATCGGGTCGTAGAAGATCGAGACCGCATCGCCTTGGACGATACCCGTGTCGACGCGCACCGAGTCCGAGAGAGGCGGGAGGCGCAGGTGGTGGAGCTTGCCGCTGCCCGGCAAAAAGTTGCTAGCGAAAAAATGAGCTTTCCACGCCACGTGGATCATGATATCGTACTTGTACGGGTTTTCCGCGTAAATGCGCGCTTCGATGGCATGGCCGTGGATCTTGAGGTCTTCTTGGGCCACCGGCAGCTTCTGGCCGGCCGCGACCTTGAGCTGCATCTCGACGAGGTCCTGCTGCGTGATAAACTCGGTCACGGGGTGCTCGACCTGGAGACGCGTGTTCATCTCCATAAAGTAGAACGACTCGTCTTCGTCGAGGAGAAACTCGACCGTGCCGGCGCCGACATAGCCGACGGCCTTGGCCGCCGCGACGGCGGCATCGCCCATCTTCTTGCGCAGCGCCTCGCTCATGTTGGGCTACGACGACAACATTGTCCACTCGCCCTGCACGCACAAGAATCGCGTACCGCAGGTGCCTCCTCGAGGACCTTCTGGTGCCGGCGCTGGACCGAGCAGTCGCGCTCAAAGAGGTGCACGACGTTGCCGTGCTTGTCGCCAAAGATCTGCAGCTCGACGTGGCGCGGGCGGCGCAGGTACTTCTCGACGAGAATGTCCGTGCTCGCAAACGACGCCTTGGCCTCGCGCTTGCACGCGTCCATGGCCTCCTCGAGCTCAGCTTCCGAATCGACAATGCGCATGCCCTACCCAGCGTGAGATAGATAGATACCTTTGGCGATAGTACCTTGCCGCCGCCACCAAGCACGGCCTTGAGCAACACCGGGTACCCAATCTTGGCCGCTTCGTCGCGAATACGCTCGTAGCTCTGGTCGTCGCCGTGGTAGCCAGGCGTGACGGGCACGCCGGCCTGGATCATAATGTCCTTGGACGCACTAGACAGAGAGTATAAGTCAACGCCATTTCGAGACATGCGATCTACCTCTTGGAGCCCATGGCCTCAATGGCAGGCACCGGCGGGCCGATAAACTCGACGTTGGCGGCCGCGCATGCACGTGCAAAGGCAGCGTTCTCCGAGAGGAAGCCGTAGCCCGGGTGGATGGCCTGCGCGCCGGACGCCTTGGCAATGCGGAGAATCTCGTCAAAGAGGAGGTAGCTCTCGGCGGCCGGCGGGGGTCCGAGGCGGTAGGCTTCGTCGGCCATCTTGACGTGCTGCGCGTTCGCGTCTGCGTCCGAGTAGACAGCGACCGTGCGCACACCGAGCTTCTTGGCCGAGCGCTGGACGCGGCAGGCGATCTCGCCGCGGTTGGCGATGAGGATCTTGGAGAACATGGGCGTGCCATCGCTGCGTGCGAACGACGACGCGTGGCGGGCGAAGATGCGGGAACGAGACAAGCGCAGCATCTTAGGCGCAAGCTTATTGGCAAAAGGCAAAATGAAGCGCTGGGGGCGTCCGTGAGTGACGTCAGATAGCCCCAGGTCCAAGCGCATAAAATATCGTTTTTAATTGTATCTTGCATTTTGTATGTCATCCCAATGCCTCAAATAAAACACCCGTGCCACCGCAAACACAAGTGTTTTATTGCAAATCTCAATTGTATATACAACAACACTGTACAGAGCACAGAAAAACGAATAGTAATATACACTTTGCACTTGGCAGATGGTTGAACTTGCGGGACACCGAGTGGCCGACTGTCCCACGAACGCCTCCGGTCGGAACACCGCCGTCGGTGGCGACCGACGCCGCGCACGGCATGGCCTTGTACACGGCCGCCTCGACGCGGCTGGCTGGTGTCGCTAGCTTGTCAAAGGATAGTGCTGTGCGTTGGTGGCTATCTGGTGGCGGCATCCAAAAAAGAGGTGTTATAACGTCGTGTTGCAAAGGGCAATTTGGTGCTGGGATGTGTTACGACCAGGTACCTAGGTATCGCGGCGCAGATCGCGGTACAGGAGCTCGACAAAGGTCGGATCGTCCGCGTCGTGCATGGCGCACTCAATCTCGTGGCGCTGCTTGGCCGCGAGCGCCGCCCGCGCGCGCTCCTGCCGGCGCACGAAGGCGTCGTACTGGTCGCGCTGGGCATGGCAAAAGAGCACCGACTCGGCCAGCTGGACCTTGCGCAGCGCACTCTGCTCTCGCTTGTGCTTGAGGTGCAGCGCCACATAGTAGGCCGGGCACGCCGTATCAGCCACGTGCGTGTCGACGTTCGCGGCTTCTTTTAGCACGGCCTGGTACGTCGTGTCTTCGATCGCATGCAGCTGCGTGAGCGCCCGTTCTTCATGGGCGTGGCGGGCCGTGAGCGCCGAGATCTCGTCGGCATGCACTTGGTGAAGCAACGGTGCGTCGGTGTCAGAGGCATGAGGCAACAAGAGTGCCGTCGTCGTTGCAGCGTCGCCGGTGTGGCATGCTGCCACGGTACCACCACTCGCGTCACTACTCATAGTCGAATCCGCTCGCTCCAAGACCGAGAAAACGAAAGTAAGAAAACGAAGAACCTACACAGACCACGACGCTTCTCTTGGGACCCGGCTGCCGCCGTGTCTCGTCGGTAGCGTTCCGATTCATGGTTCCGATTCGGGCACGTGGCAGTTGACAGTTTGAGCCGAACCAAAAAGTCCCATGAGCGAGACCAGCGCCGCGCTAGAGAAAGTTCGGAAGCAGTGCGTTCTCGACGCGCTCAGCGAGTCCCACGGACGAGAGACCAAGGCGCTCGACTCGGCCCAAGACGGCAAGAAGTCGAAGCTCCTCATTCGGCAGCAGGAGGCCCTGGACCACCTCGAGTCGTACCACCAGAAGAAGCAGTCGCTGCTCGACCAAGTGCAGCAAGGCGAGGACGCGGCGCTCGCGCTCGAGCAAGAAGAACGCACCAAAGAGACGTTGCGTTTCGACGACAACGACTGGCGCGCGCTCCAGATCAAGCACAGCGACGAGCTCGAGTCGCTCCGCACGCGCCACGCCCACGAGCAGCAACAGCTCCTCGAAGCCCACGCGGCCGAAGACACGGAGCAGCTACAGAAGCATTCGCCGGCGCAGGACCAGCTGGACGACCGCAAAGAGTACGACGAGCAATGCATGCAGTCACAGCACCAGCGCGACAAGGTGCACCTCTCGGAGAAGCACGCGTTCCAAAAAGAGTATGCACTTGGTCGCCACGCGCGCGCCCGAGCAGCATTGGAGCTCAAGCACAAGCAAGAGCAAGCTGCCTTTGAGAAGCTCGAGGAAGAAGAGGCGATGATAGTCACCCGTATGCAGCGTCAGCAAAGCGACTCGCACGAAGTCTCGCACCGCCGCGCGATGGAAGCCCTCGCGGAGAAGCAAGCGGGCGAAGTGGAACGGGCCAAGGCCGCCAGTGACGTGCACGAATTCGTCGATCAAGTGTACCCTGGCAAGACCAAGTTTCCCAACTCGCCATAAACAACATGACCTGTATGGACGGACCCATATATATACATGCGAGCTTCCTGTCATTGGCAGTGGTGAGTACAACTCGCTTGGCACCCAGCGCTATCGGAATTCCGCAGGACGTTGAAGCTGTTGAAGACAAGTGTTGAGCCATTTCTATAGCGACAACGGCCACCTGCGACATCGCGCACCTGGCGTGGACCATCGTGCGGCCCCCAAAGAAGAACTGATGTTTGTTGTTGTTGTCTGGAGCATCCCGCTGGCTCGATGGAGTTTAAAGCCCCCAAGCATCGCAGGCTTATAGCACACATGGCGAACAGAACTCGACCGACCATGGTGTAGTACGTAGCATCATATGCGACGAAGCTTCGAGGTTTCCGTGGTCCTCGCCGTCGTAGCCGGCGTTTCGCCGGGCACCGCTGCTATGAGGCCATCGTACAAGTGCTGCGAACGCTGTGCGCGGGTACGCAACGCCAAGACGCGCGCCGGCGACGCGCCAGCGCTCTGCTGCGGCGCGCTCGTTCTGTGCCGCTTGGTCGTGTTTCTCCTGCGGTCCTCGAAGTTCGAAGTTGGTTAGGTGCAAGGAATAAAAAGACTGGCCGAATGGCGCCGATCCCCATCGTTTTATTCGACGGCATCGAAGTCGAAGCACGGGCTGGGATTTTCCCTGGTGACGACGACGGAGCCATTTACCAAAAGTACCATGTCCTTCCTTCCGAGCGTCGTGCCCCGCCTCAAGCAAGCCGTGCTCGCGCAGGACTTCGTCGCGAAGAACCCCAAGGTCGTCTCGTTCCTCGAGCACCCCGCGGGCCCCTTTACGAGTACGTACTTCTTATCGCCTCTCGCCGCGTCTTACCGTGCCGTGCAGTTCACTTTTGGGCGCCGGCGTTCAAGTGGTGCATCTCGCTCGCCAACGTCGCCGACATGAAGAAGAACCCGGACTTGCTCTCGACGCCGCAGCAATTCGCTGTGACCTTGACCGGCGTCATCTGGTCGCGCTACTCGCTCGTCATTACGCCCAAGAACTGGAACCTCTTTAGTGTCAACCTCTTCATGGCCGGCACGGGGCTGACGCAGCTCTACCGCAAGGCCCAGTACGTTGACTTTTTCTCAACGGAAACTCATGGATCTCGCTCTGCTGTGTAGCTGGGAGTACATGGGCGGCCGCGACGAAGCGGCCAAGGCGGCCCTTCAGGCGGAATAAGCATGTTCGATGGCTCTCGTCTCAATACACGTGGGATTGCTCGTAGCGTTAAAACCCTCGGTAGGGCTGCTGCTGTTGACTGTAGCCCTGCGCACCGTACGGCGCTTGCTGCGGCGGAACTTGCCGCGGACCATGCCCCGGATACGGTGGGACCGGTGGTCCAAGGCCATATCCCGGTTGGGGAGCTCCATAGCCAGGCTGAGGGGCGCCATATCCAGGTTGAGGGGCGCCATATCCAGGCTGCGGTGGTCCATATCCAGGCTGCTGTGGGCCATACCCGGGCTGAGTTGGCTGAGGAGTAGGTTGCATAGCGGCATACCCGGGCTGAGGAGCACCATACCCGGACTGAGCTCCATAGCCAGGCTGAGGAGCTCCATAGCCAGGCTGAGGAGCGCCATACCCGGGCTGAGGAGCGCCATACCCGGGCTGAGGAGCGCCATACCCGGGCTGAGTAGCACCATAACCGGGTTGAGGTGCATACCCGCGAGGCGGCTGCGCGAAACCTTGGAGCGCCGGGCCAGGTTGGGCCTGGCCTGGAAGCCCCGGGTATGGCGGATGGCTCATCGGCTTGAGCATACCGGCGGCGTGGACGTTGCCGGGGTTGGGCAGCAGCGCCTCGAGGAGTGCGGTCGGGTCGGTCATCTTGAGGGGCGTCGGCGCCGCGGGGCTGGCCGGCGTCGCGACGGGTCTAATCACACGCAACATAGTACGCCGTCGACTCTACGAAAAGCCTACGGGAGATCCGTCGAGAGGTCAATCATGTTGAGCTTCTCAAACGCCTTGTCCATCTCGATCTTGCGCTCTTCTTCGTACACTTCGTGTGCGTGCTGCTCCTCGAAGGTCTGGATGCCCATCTGGATGTCCTGGAGCCAATTGCTGCGCTCCTTCTCGCTGCTTGCACACAAGAGGTGGCCACCCGGGATCCCAACCACATCAATCTTGAAGCCAAACGTGCCCCGGGGTGCGTCGGCAAACTACCATCGACGAGGTCGCGGTCGTTCCAGTCCATGCTCGAACATGTACCTGCGCCGTCATGGCTTGAATCTCGTCGTTGATCGGGATGATGACCATCGGCATCTTGCCCTTCATGTCTTCGTAGAGGAGGAGCGCGTCCGGGCGGAGCACCGCGTACATCTTGACCCAGCTGAGGCCGCTCTTGTTGCGATAGAGCGTGCCCCGGAGCACAGTCGAGTTCATCTCCCTGCCGCCGACCCATGAGCGAACGACAACATCAATGAAGATATTAGTACACGACGTCGGTGACCGAGCACGCAGCATATTGCATACCGTTGAGTTCGCGCGCTTGCTTGGTCTATTGGCAGTCATGAGGCGAGGGATAGAGACGTCTTCGATCTAGTACCATGTACGTCTTGGCTTCTTCCTGCTCGACCGTGTCCAGATCGACGTCTTCGAGCTCGGCCTGCACCGACATCCACTGCGCCGGCGTCGAGAGCCGGTACTGGCCACCGTACTTGTTTGGCAGACTCGGCGCGTCAATGTAGTGCTGGAGCTCGCGCAGGTCCGCGAGAAAGTGCACCTTGGCGGCCGTCGCCTCAGGTGCGCCGAGCCCTTTGAGCAAGAGCGACGTCGCACCGCGCATGAGGAGGCTATTCGCCGCCATGTGCAGCACAAACACAAACTGGATCGTCTCGGGGAAGTACTCCTTGAGCATCTGCAATAGCTGGAGGTGCACCGAGCTCGCATCCGAGACCATGGCCGACGACGCGTGCTCGAGATCCACGAGGTACACGATGCCAGGGGCATGTTCGTCTTCCATGAGCTCGATCGCAAGGCTCACAATGTACACAATGTACCGACGGGCGTCCTCCAACGTGCTGGTCGCCTCGGCGTGCCCGCCATGGTCCTTCGCGAGCTCGTTGCCGGCCACGAGCTTGTCGCTCTCGGACGTGGGTTTAAAGCGCGACGGGTTGAAGAGCACGATCGGGCACTTGCACTTGTCGTGGGCATCGTGCAGCACGTGGAGGTAGTCTTTCTTGGCCTCGCGCTGGAGCGACGGCTTGGCGAGGCTGAGGTTCCCGAGCTGGTGCTCTGCCAGCCATTTCGCCTTGGCCTTGAGCTGCATCGCGGCCTTGGTCACGTCGCCGTGGTTCCGGCGCAGCGACCGCACGTACTCGTCCGGCGAGAAGACGTCGGGCTCGGCGACAGCGGCGCGCAGCGCCTCGACGGCCGACGGGCTGAAGCCAGCATGCATCTTTGATCCAGTCTCGAAGTCCGGATATAAACGGCTTCAAGTTTATATCCGGACGCCCGAAAGATCGCAACCCGTCACCGCCACAGCCCTACTGGAATCGGATAGATAGATAGATAGATAGATAGATAGATAGATAGATATTGTTTTATATTCTGTGTGAAAAAGGATCGTTCCATTGCGTCCAAGTGCAATTTACTTTCATATATGCAAATCACATCGTAGTATTATGATGAGTTAGTCGTCGCTAGTGCCCAAGGCGGTGCAGCTGAGCCTCCAGGTCCCGGACTTCTTTCATGAGCTCTTGGGTGCGTCGGTAGAGCGCGCTTGTCGAGAGCCCTTCGATGGTCGTTTCCAGCTCACGGTTCGTTGTCGCGTTGGCTTCTTGGGCGGCTTCGGCCGTGATCGCCCGCGTCTCGAGCGCCTTCTTGTCAGTTTTGGCTTGTGTCTCCTGTGTCTGCAGCGCCGCTTCCAAAGCGGCTGCGCGCAATGCGAGGCTCGTCGTCTCCTCCTGGAGCGTTGTCTTGGTCTCTGCGAGCGCCGACTTGTCCGACGAGAGCGCGTTGACATCGGCCGAGAGATTGCTGATGGTCGCCATGAGCTTCAAAATCTTGTTCTCGAGGCGCAGCTCGTTCGATGCGGCGCGGGCTGCTGCGGCGTCGGCTTGCGATTTGAGCGCCTCGTACGCCTTGCGTTCTGCCTCGAGCTCTGCGGCCGCGACCAGGTCTGGCGGTGCCGGTGGTTCACCGAGACCCACCTCAATGTCGCTGTCAAAGTCCGTGTCTTCCATAAGCGAGTCATCAAAGACGGTCCACTGACTCGTTTCACCAACGTCGCCGCACGCAGGGCAGACCACACGGCGGCCGCGCACCGCGTCTTCGTACTTGGCTCGGAACTCGGCGCCCTTGGCGGCGAGGGTGGCACTGGCATCGGCCAGCGCCGTCTTATGGTCGGCCAAAAGGCGGCGCGCGACGTTCGCTGTCGTCTGATGCGCTGTCACAAGATCCGATTCGAGAGCAGAGACTTCTTGCTCGTGCTGCGCGGCCTGCACCTTGAGCGTCTTCTCGTGCTCGGCGCCGAGGTTGACGATCTGCGTTTGGAGAGTCGCAACCTCCGAACGCAGCTCTTTGAGGATCGCCTCGGAGATGGCCGTCGATGTCTTGCCGGTTGGCTTGACATCCGTGGTGGCACTGGACGGAGCAGGTGCAACGCTCGTCACCGGTTCGCGACGCTGCGGCTGCTTGCCGTCAGTGGGCACCCTGCCGTCGTGGCGGGCGTCAGCGTCGACCGAATCGTTGATCGCGCAGTCACCGGGACAGTTGTCGTCGCACGCTGGCGGACAATCGTCGGGGTCGTGCTGCGCCCGAACGTGGTGGCACGCGAACCTTTGTTCGTGGCCGCCGTCAGGCTTGGCTTACGCATGAGGGCCTCTTGGGCCGCCAACTTGGCATCGTCGCAGTCCAGTTGGGGCACGGGTACCAGTCAGTAGACTAGGAGCACCCGGCAACAAATTTGCCGTCATCGCCGCAACGATGAAGATAAAGCAAAGATGAGGCGCGATCCATGGAGCCCCCGGACACGAATGCGAAGAGAAGCTCCGCATCGAGAGCAAGCGACCTGCGCCTTGGTACATGATATTGTCGAGCGCGGTACTGAGATCTGAACCATGCAGCAGCACACGATCGAGTATATCGCCAGGCTTCATATGGTGCGCCAACGAGCCAACCTGACTCGGATCTGAGCGTAACTTGGCGCCGCTAAAAAATCCGACTTGCGATCTTCTTGGCTCTCGTTACAAGAACATTGATGATGTACTATCGAGGTCTGGAATTGGACGGAGCTCCCATTGTTTCCAGCCGCCCGCGTATCGATCGATGGTGCGTACGACTCGAGCTAACCTCGTGATGATGGCGGCCTGCGTAGTCTGGCCTGATCCTCAACCCGAAGCCCTTCCTCGCCGGCCTCACGGGCAAGGCCGTCGTTGTCAAGCTCAAGTGGGGCATGGAGTACCAGGGCGACCTGGTCTCGGTCGACTCGTACATGAACCTCCAGCTCGCCAACACGGACGAGTTTGTCGGTGGCGCCAAGACGGGCCACCTCGGCGAAGTGCTCATCCGCTGCAACAATGTGCTCTATGTGCGGGGCGCGCCCGAAGACGCCAAGCAAGGCTAGCCGTAGCCGCCCTTATGTAATCGCATCAACATGAAGAAGAAGACGAAGACCATCTTGCAAACTGCCTTGCCCCGCCTTGTGCGTGCTATCGGCTGCCTCGTGGGCGAATGCAACCATGCACGGCGGATGGTCGGCCACAGCATAGCATTGGTTTGTTGGCAAGACGATCCTTGCTCATGCCACTAAAGAGTGGCATGAGCAAGGATCGTCAGGGTGGGCCGTCACTACGTGCGGCCACACCACCAAAGGTCATGCACCTCGTTTATATTCCTGCGGGGATCATGCGGCATGCTGTGCATCCTTTCTCATGTGCAAGCACTCATTTCTTATCGTTTGTTTCGCTTCGACCACGATCACTCTTGGTTATTACATAGTATCTGTTGACATCCACACGCGCAATTCCGACTGCCTCGACAGCTACTTGAGGAAGCTGAAGAGGTCGTCGTTCATATCGACGTCCAAATTGAGCTTGTCCCAGCCGTAGAGGTCCATGACGTCGGCCGACGGCGTCGCCGGCTTGCTCTCTTCGCCGAGGTGCATGGACGGCGACGGCACCACCTTATGGGCGCTGGCAGCCGGGTCGTCTTGATGCCACTCGGCCGGCGCATGGTCGATGATCGTCGGGCGGGACGCCGGAGCAGCACTTGCATTCGCGTTCCAACTCGACGTCGACGCCGCGTTGTTGTTGTTGTTGTTGTGGTGGTGGTGGGGATGACTACTGTTGTTGGTGGCGTTGTTGTCTGTGTGCGGTTGCATCATCTGCTGCTGCTGCTGCGATGGCTGCTGCTGCTGCGAGACTTCGACCTTGCGCAAGAGCATTTGCCGATGCAGGTACATTTGCTGCTGCATGGCCATTTGCATCTGCAGGTGCGACGCGTTCTGCTGCTCGAGCGACATGCGCGCATTGGGCGAAACCGGGTACGGCGCGCTCGTGGGCTGTAGCAGCCCAAGGTTCCACTGCATCGAGCCGTTGGCGTCTGAGCTCCCGCCGCCGTTGCTTGGATCGGTGACGGCCGAGGGGCCGAGCTGGCTCAAGGCCGTGAGATGGTGCTGGAACTGGTTGGTTTGCGCCCGGTGGCCGTTCGAGACCACGGGTGGCGGCTGCTTGTTGCTGTGGCCAGACGCGAGGCCCGGACCGGACGACGTGGGCGGCACGGACGAGAGCGCGGCCGCCGACCGCGCCGCGTTCAATGCGCTTTCGGTGATACCTTTGGCCATTGTGACTTGGGAGAGGCGCTCCTGGAGTTGCCGCTGGAGCAGCGCCTGTTCGTACAACTGCTGCTGAATCTCCTCTTGAAACTGCGCTTGCATGTGCAGCGTCTTGGCCTGCACGTCGAGCTGTCGCGTGATGTTTTGCGTCGTCGCGACGACCTTGGCCACCTTCTCGTCGTCTTCGTCGTCGCTCGACGGGTCCTCAACCACTTCGTCGGTCGTCTTGCGCTTCTTGGAGGTGGGGCAAATGGGAAAGAGTGACGAGACAGCGCCTTGCTGCTACACGCTCCGCATCAGCCTCCTATCACGAGACTAGAGAGGATATACCACGGGCTTGCCCTTGCGCTTGTGCTGCTTGGTCGCCTCCGAGACGCTTTCGTCATAGTACTTGAGAAACTCGACGCGCGACCGGTCGTAGTTGAGGCGGTACTTTTGCAGGTGCGACTTGAGATGCCCGGTCGTGAGGCCGGACGAGCACGCGGGGTTGCCCATGAGCGTAAGGAGGGCTTTCGGTGATGCGTTCTTGAGACCCACGTCAAAGACGGCCGCGACAAAGAGCCGATGGAGCTCGTCGGGCCAAATGAAGCGCTTGGTGCGGCGCTCGTACTTGCGACCCGCGGCGGTGGTTGCGACCGGCGCCGGCGTCGAGTCGGACACGCCCGAGTCGGCGCTTTCGCTTGGGTTGGTGGGCCGCATATCCTTGGGCGCGCCGTGGGCCTTCATGGCCGCGAGCTCCAGCAGCTTCATGTTGGGTGGCGCGCTGGCCAAAGAGGAGGAATTCGTGGCTGCCATGAGCATGAAGAACAGTCACGGTCCAGAAGTCGATGGGCGATTGGGATTCCTACAGAGACGTCGTATGGCCAATGAGCATCTCGTTTGCAAGATCGGCGCGTGTCGCAGCGCGCAATGGCGCCAAGCCGTCACCGGTATCGCGTACCTGGCAGCGAGGGCGGCAAAGGCGGCGACGAGGTAGGATGCAATCGAGCTGCTGGTCGTCGGACCCGAGAGAGATGGACGAAGCACCGTCGCTCGCGCAATGCGGTTCTGCTTGAAAGACTGGATAGAATTCGTACCCACGTTTTGTATGGAATTTATTAAATTTGATTTAGCAGGGTGGCCACAGTTGGACCCGTGCCAGATTCGGCTGTCCGCGCCGGGCGACGGCGTCTGTATTTTTATTCCTCCCACATACAAACACTGACTATAGAGACAGCCGCACGCATAAAAACGCCTGAAACGGGCCACATGGGAATCTGGCGTGGGAGATTCGGTATTTAGTCTGAGAGGTTTTCGCCGCCCCCCGAGAGATTCGCGCGGCAGCTGCCTGCCTCGGGGCCATCGCGCGGGCACCGACGAATCTGCAAGATTCATGGCGAGCGTCTGTGCCATAGAATGCCTCTGATCAACCTCGAATCTCCCGCGATCGCAGATCTCGGACAGTTTTGGAAAGGAACATCGAGTTTCACAGGCTGTCGCCCCACGCTCTCTTCCGCTCTGTCTTCGCAGACTTGGACTTGCAACGGCTTCGAGTCTCTTGGTGGATGGATAGATGAGCAGCTGACGCAATTTCCGATTGCGTCGAGACCCGCAACGTCTCGAGAGTTGACAAAGAAACGAGCCGCTCGCATCAACCCCACGACATTCAGACCATAAAATCTGACACTTTGCCGGCACGCACTGGGTAGCACGATCCCTTTACTTGTTGGCTTCTATTACGTGTCGACACATCTTTTGGCCGAGCGTCTTCTGCAGAGGACGGACCACCGGTGGACTCCGAGAAGCAAAATGACGCTCGGAAGCGTTCTATTGGATCCAAATTACAAACCTTGCATCACCGGTTGATTGACATCCATCCTCCATCCTCCATGCTCCGCGACGAGACGCCGGAGGACCTCCTGCATCCGCATAGTACCTCATGTTTATCCGGCGCTCGCGTGGGTTTCGTCTTTGGTGGCGGCAAAGCAGCGACGATGGTACGCTTCAAGAACCGGTACTTCATCGTCGAAGTGACGTTCGGCCGCGGCAAGAAGGGCCCGGCGCTCACAGCGCGCGACATCTACTCGCTCGTACTCGCCGCCATTGGCAGCAACTACGGCGACTTTGGCGTTGGCACGATGCAGGCGGCGCTGCAAGGTGCGCCTGGGATTATTGTTTCCAGTCTGATACGACGCCGATCATTATAGTGCTCTACTACAATGCCATCACACACTTGGCGGTCGTGCGCTGCGGCCGCGACGACGCGACCAAGGTCCATGCGTGTCTGACCTTTCTGACCGAGGCGCAGCACCAGGACGCAAAATTCCGCACCGTCGTCGTCTGCGGTACGCGCCGTCATACGAGACGATCCCAAACCGATGCTATTACTGTAGGGTCGAGCCGCACGGTGAAAGATACGCTCCTGAGGCTGTCGCGCGAGCGAATTCAAGACGCAAAGCTAGCGACGACGCACCCAACGATCGAGGCGGACCTTGTCGTGGAGATTGCCGGCCTCGACAGCCCACCGTAGACGCGACAGGATTACAATAGTCGTTGTTCTTGCTGCATAGGCAAGTAGAACCTTGTAGCGTAGTGCTATGCGGAGCAGATAGAAGCGTGCGCGTTGTTGGAATAGTTAATTGACAAGCGCGACGTCGGGAAAGTCGCCATTCTGAAAGCCATAGCTAGCAAGCGTCTTGTCCTCGTCCGGCGACGACTTGCGGTTGGTCACGACGCCGGCCTTCTTGAGCAAGTACTTGCCGCGGCGGTCGGGCAGCACAATTGAAAAAGCGAGGCGCGAGTGCTTTCGCGCCTCTTCGCTCGCATCACGCACGAGGCCAGCGACTTCGCCCAGTGTCGCATCCATCCACGTGTAGATGTGCAGCTCGTTCGGAAGAGGCGTCTCGTGCATGGCATTGTACGCTTCCGCCCTACGTCCAGTTGCAGCATGCGTCGTGATGGGCGATAGATGGCCGTACCGGTTGTGCGTCGCATTGCAGAAGACGCGGATGAGGCATGGGCATGTCTTCTCGCGCTCGATGACCACGGGTGCGGGCGCGGCGACCCGCTTGCTGTCGCCTTCGCGCGGACCGACCCGGGCGCCGATTCTTTCCACCACACGCATCGAAGTTTGCGTTCGTGGAATCCTTGTCCGGATACGAGGGGTCGCAGCCGCACTCTGATTGGTCCTTTGCATCGAATACCTGCATTTGCACCAATGAAATCACTGTTCGGTCCCGCCAGCGGAACGACCCACGCAAAGGAATTCCCGTGGATCCATCCTTCGTGCCTCCGGAGTCCCATGATGCCAAAAGACATGAGCAACAAGTCCTTTGCGCCGCAGGCTGTCAGGCTGCAGGTGGTTCCTGCCGCCAAGCGCTGCTACTATTGTATCAAGGGGTTTCGTGCTGACCGGATACGCCACCCCTTCCGGATGACATCGATTTGGATTGGTAGAAATGATGAGCATATCTCACATTTCAGCCAATGGCATCGCTTGGGCCGGGTCATTTTGGTTGGAAGTGCAAAGAGGTCAACTCATTTGCTCACCGACGAGACGACGATGGCTGCGCGCAACATCATCCGCTTCCTGAAGAAGGCCGAAGTGTCGTTCTCGTCCTTCGACACCCGCGCGTCGGGCGCCTGGTGCGTAAGGTTCGCGCTTGACATGTCGCTCAACCTGCGCCTCTGTAGCGAGTTTCACCGCCAGCTGAGCGCGAGCAAGACCAAGGCGCTCAACCCCAAGTGCGAGCTCATCTACACGTCGACGCTGCACACCAAGTCGGAGCCGACGATCGAACTCCTCTTCAGTACGTGGCTACTTTGGTGACTTGCAATTGCTAAAACGGCGTGTAGTCAACGACAAGAAGGAGAAGATGGTCGTGCCGGGCCGCAGCATCAAGGATATCTTCAACGACGTCGATTACTTCTGCTCGCAGATCGAGTCGGAGCTCGAAGCTCAGGGCAAGTCCATGGACTAAGCCGCCCGCTCTGTCCTTTTATTCCACCAGCTAGTATACCTCATTCCTAGACATCCTCGACCTTGTCGTTTTAAACGTCTCGCGACTTTTAGCCGGTGGCCTCGATGTACGCACATACGGTGGCCGGGCTCGCACATCGGTTGATCGTCGCCTGCGCACGGCTTCTCGCCGTCAGTGCTGCGACGGTCACGGCGAGACATGACTTGCGAGCCCACGACGTTGTCGGCCGGTTAACACGCTGGCCGATAAGATCTGTGATGCACGAGTACGTTGTCGTAGGGTGCTGGAGGAGGCATGGGATGAGGCGCAGTCAGAGCTGCTTGTGGCCATCACGGACTCGACGATGTTGAGCAGAGTGTGCTGTACGCGCGACGGATTTACAGAGAGCACACGGCGGGGCCTCACCTGACCGTCGCCACTGGCGTTCGCTTCATCGCCGACAAGATCTGCTCGATTGCAACAAGATGTCGAGGCAAATGGATCAAAGCGCCAAGATTACAACCAGTACGGCCTCCCTTCGTCTGGCGTTGGCAGTTTGGCGGATACGGTCACAAAGTATACCGGTATTTTGTGACACCTTGGTGCCTAACGCGGCCGCCATCGACATCCAAGTCGCCGTCTACCGCCAAGCGCATCGTGTCATCAACGGGTTGCCAAGGGTCAATAAATTGACCCTTCGGACGCTTGGCGTTGCCCGTTCGGAGGCGACGTGCAGTGAAATACCTGTATGACGACCGTCTGCGTTGACTTGGTCGTCATCGGTGGTTTGCGATCAGCATCTATGCGTCATTTCATTTACTGAATACGATTTATTAGCGTTATCACACATTATACACGAACTTAGCCTCGAAAGTGGCGCGTCCATGCGACGGAAAAGATCAGGTAGAGCAGCCACACGACCGACGTGGCAATCCACAAGGACGAGTCGCCAAGCACGCACGCGACGAGACTCATGCAAAGCGGAAGAAGCAGCGTCAGCAGTAGCACCTTCAAGTCGGTCTGCGAGTGCGACCACGTGCGGCAAAGCAAAAGCACCGCCGCCGTATCAACGTCAGGTACGACCGTCACGACTTGGTTGGCGTCGGTCGTTGCAACGACCAGAGTCTCGCCGTCCGATATGACGAGCGTCACGGTGGCCTTCGAGGAGTAAAATTTGCCTTGGATCACGAGCTTGGTACCAACGTCATCGAGGTGCCAGCGCAGCGAAATGGTTGTTGCGAGCCATCCCGTTGTATTGACAATGGTTGCCGGCGTTAGCAGAAACGGACTCGTGACGGTAAACGTCTCGGGCGAGCAGGAATAGACACTGCTGCCGCGACTCAGCGTTGCTAGGACCGCGCCTGACGCAGCGTCCGAGAGCGTCTTCTTGGCGTAGAGCAGCGATCGGTTCGGTACATTGCGGGCAAAGCTGAGGGTGGCGGGCGCGGGCTGCACAAAGAGTGCGTCGAGCACAATGCAAGGAAGCGTTGGCCTCTCGACCTGGAGCGTGTAGTCCATGGCCCAAGCGAAAATGGAAATCCAAGCCTTGGAGCTCCGCACTGTTTGACATTGCACGTGGACGCGGCTGGGGCGTTGGACACCGACCAAGGCTGCGCGCTCGACACGACACGGGTCTTGGTGTCCCACCCTTGGACGTTGGACACACGACGAAAAATATCCACCGGTCTTCAAAAGTAGCCAATGGTATACTTTAACCTGTATATGCGCTCTAGGAAAAAAACATATGTTTCGTCATCTATTTGGTGCCTATTTGCTTAGGAGGATTCCTCAGAAGCATAAGGATCTTGGTGTCATCATGTACGTCGGTGACGTCGATGGCAATGAGCGTTGTGGTCGCGCGGCGTAGGCGAACCCATGGTCTTCGCCACCAATTGCTTCGTACACGCTCGCAGAGTCGTACGAGGCGCCTTTGATCCGTGGTCCATGGAAGTGAAAGCGGTTTAAACCGTTAGGCGATCTACCGGTACCAGAATTACCTTGTACATACGCAATGCAGCCTGTGACATACCAATGGAGCGTGCTCTTTACCGACGCTCCCTCGCGGCTTTGAAGAATCATTTTAGAAATTAGGAGTACCCACTTTGAAGCGATTTTGTCGACCAGCATGGTGATTGTCGTACTTTGGTTCCTTCGTGCGTATTTCAGCAAACCAAGCCGTAAAGACAGCTACCCGAATCCTCGCAACCACATACTGTTATAGTTTATGCAGCAGCGCTGGTGCTTGGCCAGCTCATGAGGCGGCCCAACACCTCGTCGTACGCAGCGACAGTCGCCGACCACGTAAACCGCTTCTCGACCGTCGCACGCGCACCAGCTCCCAGCCGTTGCCGCAAATCGCTGTCTCTGGCCACGACTTCGATCCCCGCGGCGAGCGCGGCCGGATCAATCTCGTTGACGACCCACGCATTCTCGCCATGTCGAACGTACTCGGTCGTGCCGGCCACACCAAAGCAGACCAGCGGTAGACCGACCGCCATGACTTCAATGTTGGCGATCCCAAACGTCTCTTGGAGGCCCGGGTGGACTGCCACATCCCAGGACTGGAGCTCGAGGACGAGCGCGGTCTCGTTGTAGATGCCACCAATTAGCTCAATGGGATAGTGTTGATAGTGAGCAGCATCGGGGCCTTCGCCGACCCAGCGAAAGACGAGACAGAGATCGTGCTTGGCTGCGAGGAGCTCGGCGGCGCGCGCGAGGAGTCCGAGGGACTTTTCCGGCGCAATGCGACCGAGGTAGCCAACGACAAGGCAGTCGTTGGTGTTGGCCTTGGCGGCGGGAAGGAAGAGCGTCGTGTTGACACCGGGTGCGATGACGTGTTGATGTGTCGCCGCAATCGCCCGCTCGACGGACTCATGGTAAACTGCAAACTCCGACGGGCCAATGACCGCGTCCACAGCGTGGGGCATCGGACGCAGGCCCGAAAGCTCGAGCACGACGGCCTGCACTTGTACATGGCGCGCGACAAGTGCGAGCGCGGGGTCGCCGTGGTCGCGCGAGTTGGCATACAGCAGAATCGCACCGCGGCACGGCGCAAGCGCAGCCGTATACTGCGCAAAGAGCCGGGCGACGTACGGCGGGTGTCGTCCGAGCCCCTTGGCGTACATCGCGAGCTGCGCCATCGTCTTGTCGTTGGTCAAACTGTACGTGATAACGTCCTTGTAGTCGACCTAGATATCGATAGATTGATAGATTCATTGATTGATACTCGTTCCATTGTGCGTCTCGTCCGAGAAAGCATCGAGTAAGTATACCTCCAGATGGACGTTTGTGATGGGAATGCCAAGTGCGAGAAACGGGTCGAGCCGCAGCGCCGACGGCGCTTGAACCCGAAACATCTACGTTGTGCTATCAAGGGGTCGATTGTGCGAGAAGAAAAGAGCTACATGAAAGCTGTAGGATGTCGTTGGGTGCTGCTGGAGCGCCGCAATGAGGCCAAGCCACAGCCGCACTTGGCCGTCCATGTTGATGCCAGCGGTCACAAAGCACAGCTTGCGCTGGCGAGGTCGCACGACAGACGGCAACGCCAATAGCACGCGTCGCGGCCTTGGCAGCGTCGTTCGCTGAACGGCAGCCTCCGCGTTGGAAAGAACTCGCTCATAGTGCAAAGTCGACGCGTCTCCGATCGGCTGGCCGTCGGCATCGAGAAGCTGCGCCGACGCCCAGTACGAGCCGAGGTCGGCGCCGACGAAGCGCATGGTGTTGGAGACCGCAGGTAGAATCCCGTTGATCTTGTCGCCAGAGAATTGAAGCGACCCATTGACCACTGCGTTTTTGACAATGTACTGGACGATGACGTCGGTGGTGGAGCGGAGGATGAGGCCTGGCGGGGGCCAGAGAAACTGAATCGTGGGGTCGCCAAACGTGCGGCCTACATGTAGCAGCAGCAGCAAGCAGAGCACTGCCTAGAAGGTACATGATCGTACCCAGAGATAACGAGGTTGAGGTAAGAACTCACCGTTCGGTTCCATGGCGCCCCGTCCATCGTTGGACGGGTTGGCGATCTTTTGATGTGCGAATAGTGTCATAATGTTTTAATAGTGTATCCTTGGAAATAGTGTGATATTGAAAATGCGTCCATCGGCTGCAGCAAGGCGTGGAAAGGGTCTTGAAGCGTGCGTTTTCGAGGCCCACCATGTTTACAAACCCTCTTTTTTACAGGATACGCTATGTACAGACATCCCATCGACTCGTTCGTGGTGGTGCGCGTAGTGATATGATTCCCCCGACTTCGCGTCAAATCGCTGCTTCTGGAATTTCTCGAAGTATGCATTGCGCTTTACTATACATGAAATAGTGTATGCTATCTCGGGGAAATCCCTCGTGTCGACGCTATCATTCCGAAATAGCGTACAATAGAGTCTCCGAGGTATGCTGCCTTAAGCCTACAACGACGTCGCTTTAGGCTCGTCTACTCGCCTGCCTATATTGACAGCGATGGTGTACATCGTTGCCACTACGAGTACAAGGCCAGGCCTCCACCACACGATGTTACCCTCCTGGACACTAATTCACACTAATTACAGTCATGTAACAAACCTGTGAAACACGATATGTCAAATGGCCACTCGCTTGCCAAATAATGGCTGGGCGCAGTTCTGATTTCCCGCAGCAAGGAGCAGCATGGCCGACCCGAACAAGTGGATGGGCCTCCTGCGCTGGTCGATGCAGCAGCAAGATGGCACGCATGCGTCCGAGTTCAAGGCCATGGACCCGCACGACCGCGAGTGGCTCGAGCGCGTCATGAAGGAGTGCGTCATTGACGAGATCGAGCGCATGCACCAGATCATCCGCATCTGGGCGGACGAGGATCCGCGCCAAGTGCTGCCCAAGCTCATTGAGGAGCCGCCGGAAAACCCGTTTACGCCCGAAGAGATTGCGGACTACAAGGAAGCGCTCCTCGATGAGATGCTCACGCGCATCGACCAGATTGACAATGCGCAGACGTTCATCAAGATTGGCGGTCTCCCGAGCCTCCTCTCGCTTTTCCAGAACCCGCGCCCGACGACGCGCGCGCTCGCCGCTGAAGTCTTTGCGACCTGCGCGCAGAACAACCCGCCCGTGCAGAAGGCCGGCCTTGACGCGTCGATCATCGAAGCGCTCTGCAAGATGGTGACCGAGGACACGGACGCCGACTGCCGCTCGAAAGCGCTTCTTGGCATCTCGTGCATGGTGCGCAGCCTCGACAAGACGTCCGAGCGTTGGTTTGTATCGCAATGCGATGGCCTCGGTGTGCTCACGCGCTGCCTCGACACGGGCGACATTCGCCTCCAGCGCCGGTCGCTCTTCCTCCTCCGGTACCTCGTCAACGCATCGATCGAGAACGCCCAAGTGCTGTTGACCAACGGCGTCTACCTCCGCGTGTGCGCGTCGCTTGTCGGCGGCGACGACGTGGACCTCAACGAGTCGTCGCTGCAAGCGCTCTCTGAGTTTGCGTCGCTCGGCCCGGCGTTCAAGGCTGCGTGCAAGGCGCCGGCGCTCCAGCTCATTGCCAAGATCCAAGCGCGTCTCGCGGTCATCGCGTCGCTCGAGGGCGATGAGAAGGAGTTTGCATCCGAAGAAGCTGCCTTCGCGTCCCTCGTCCTCGAGAACCTCGATGTGCTCGAGTGAGCTACATAGACGGGACATTTATTAGTATATAAATATAGCTCAATCTCTCTTCATATATATATGCTTCGAAACGGAAACCCGATCGACATACCATTAACGTCGACATGGTCTGCGCCAAAGCAGCGAGCAATGGGACGCGGGTGGCGACGAAGAGTTCGCTCTCTGGTACCTCGGCGTGCTCATGGCCATCGCCGCGTCCATTTGCACCGACATGGGCGTCAACCTGCAAAAGTACTCGTTTCTGTGCGAAGCCAAGCGCCCGGTCAAGCGCGGGTACTTCTTGCAGCCAAAATGGGCCTTTGGTGCGTCCGAACTCCGTGCTGCGCTGGAACGAACGCGTGTTTAGGCCTCTTCCTTGTCGTCTTCGGCAGCATCGGCGATTTCGCGGCCCTTGGCTTCATCCCGCAGAGCCTCGCGATCCCCGTCGGTGGCTTTACCATCGTCGCCAATGTGTTTTTCGCCCACTATTTTCTCAAAGAGCCTTTTTCCAAGCGCGTACAATAATGCTGCGATTTCCGACCCTTTTTCAATGTGGCGTCTAGGACGGCGTTGGCACGGGCCTCATCGTGCTCGGGATCATGGTGGTCGCTGCCTTCGCGAGCAAGACCAACGACTGTATCCCACGTCGCTTTCGAACCGAGGTCTCATAAGCGTAGGCTACACGATCGACGAGCTGCTCGTGCTCTTCAACCAAACCAACTTTATCGTGTATGTCATTGTGGTCGCCTGCACGTCGCTCGCGCTGTACCTGTACATTCGCAAGATCCGCGCGGTCGCGATCCAGCACGGTGCCGGGTCGTCGATGCACCGCGCGTACGCCAAGACGCACTCGGTCATCTGCCCCGCGCTGTCGGGCGTCTGCGGCGCGCAGTCGGTTCTCTTCGCCAAGGCGTCGGCCGAGCTCTTCAAGTCGACGTTGGCCGGCGACAATCAATTCACGTCCGTGGCGACGTATGCAATCGCACTTATGATGCTCATCTGTATCGTGCTCCAAGTACGACGCCATCCATCTCGACAAGAAGCATACTGCATTGGAGTAGATCCACTGGCTCGCCCAAGGCCTCAAGACATCCGACACCATCTTTGTCGTCCCTGTCTTCCAGGTAGCCACTCCATGTGTGTAGCTCCGTTTCTTATCGACCTCAGTGCTTTTTCATCGCCGTATCGATCGTCGGCGGCGCCGTCTACTTTAACGAGTTTGCGACCATGAGCGTCCTCCAGGTGCATTGCTACGTATTGGATGGTGCGGAGGGCTGTTCCACGACGCATTGGTAGCTGATTATGTTCTTCGTGGGCGTTGTCATTACGCTTGGCGGTGTCCTTATCCTCTCCAAGCGCGAAACGAGCACGCTCCCGCCGACCCAGAAATGGCGCGCCGCGGTGATCATGATCATCTTTATCAAGCGCACGCAGAAGCGCATTGGTCACCCATACTCGTGGACGGCAGCGAACGCACCGCCGATGCTGCAGCCGATAGCAACCAAATCGAGCCGCGTTTTGCCCATAAGTTCGGCCGTCAACATCGACTCGACCGTGCTGGCGAGCGAGCCTGTCGACGTTCGGAAGAGCGGGACGGGTCCGGTGGCGAGCCTTTCGTGGGCCAAGGTCGCTACCATCGATAGCCCGCCAAGGGCGACAAACGAGTAGACATAGTGTATTTATAAGCCTATGTAAGTAGAATTGGATCGGCTTATTACTGATGGTAGAACGCCGTCATGGCCGTTTGGAGGTCGGGCGACTCAAAGCTGAACGTGTTGCCGGTGATGAGCTCAAAGAGGAGGATGTAGCGACGTGCGAGTTCCTGGACGAGCTCCGTCGGCGCGGCCGGCAGCACCGCGTCGTTGTACGGGTCGCAGTTGTCCTTGAACCAGAGGCGCAGAAACTCCTTGTCAATGTTGTCGGGGCTTTGCTTGGCCGCCATGCGCGCTTCGTACGACGCCGCGAGCCAGTAGCTACATGAGCGTTCTGCACTCGAAACGTTGATAGTTTTTGGCGTACCGGCTCGAGTCGGGCGTGTGAATCTCGTCAATCAGAAGGATCGTGCCGTCTTCCTGGACACCAAACTCGTACTTGGTGTCGACCAAGATGAGGCCACGCTTCGCTGCGGTCGCTTGGCCGAACGCAAAGAGCTCGAGCGCCTTCTGGTGGCAGTAATCCCACTGCGCCTGCGTCATGCGCCCCGACGACACCACCTCGTTGCCGGAAATGAGCTCGTCGTGCACGTCGTCCTTGGTCTATAAAAAAATAGATATGAGAACGACGAAGCGAGGTCGAGAGTACCGTCGGCGTGACGAGGTTCTCGGGCAGCTTTTGGTGCTGGACGTAGCCGTCCGCGAGCTTGTGGCCGCAAAAGTCGCGGCAGCCCTTGGCATAGTTGGTCCACATCGACGTCGACGTCGAGCCAGTGATGTAGCCGCGCACGACAAATTCGACCGAGAAGACCGTCGCTTGCTTGCAGACGACGACGCACGGGTGCGGCGTCGCGATCACGTGGTTGGGCACGATGTGCTCCGTGGCCTTGAACCACCACGCGCTCGTGAGCGTGAGCACTTGGCCCTTGCACGGCACGGACGCGAGCTGGCGATCAAACGCGCTCTGGCGGTCCGTCGAGACGAGCACGACCTGCTTGCGCTCGGGCAGCACGTAGATGTCGCGGACCTTGCCGACGATCTTGGTTGCCGGCGCCGGCAGCTGGAGGTCGGTGGCGGCAATTGCGCTGCTGCGCGCGATCTGCTCCTTGTAGCCCTGCGTGCGGGCTTCGGCTTCGGCGACGATGCTGCTCATGCTGGTGGCGGATGGAAATGGAAAACTGGTCGCCGCCAAAGACCAAGATCCAAAAGATGTGCCCGCTGGATCACGAAACATCCATACGCATCTCGGATTGGATAAAACACATTTTTTGCGATGCTGCGATTGGTCCATCTCTGCCTCTGCTGATGATATTAGCCAGTCTTTGTCGCTTTAGTCGATCTCGTATTTCGACTAAACTGGACACGCACCAGATGAGCACGTGTGTGCGCACGACTTCTCGCCGCTTGCATGACGCTGTTTTTGCTGCCTCTACTTCCTGCAGTCTGCATTGGAGAAGAGAGAATCCTTCCATACGAGGACTGTGCTTGCAGCGTCCTCGTCGTCAAGTGGGTACGCATCATCGTGCTACCTTGGCAATGTCGAGCAAATCACGTGCCAGCTTAGTCGATCCGCCATCAGATCTTAGTCGGTAGACGGACCAATGGGACGCTGCGGTGACACGAAGTTCGAAGTAAGAACTTGAACTACGACGTTCGTGGGGGCTTCGACGGGTTTACGTTGACAGCGGAGGACCGCCCACAAAAAATATCTTGGGCAGCCCAGTCGCCGATTTGCCCCGTTTAGTCAACAAGACCCTCACCATGTCCGACGAGAAGAAGCAAGAAGTCGCCGCCCAAGGTATCAGCTCGATGCGCTGCGGGCAGGCCCTGTATATATTCTATCCTAGGCAGCGCGCCGTTCAAGTCGTTCCTCTCGGGTGGCTTTGGCGGCATGTGTCTCGTCGCCGCCGGCCACCCGCTCGACTTGATCAAGGTCAACATGCAGACGATGCCGACGCCCAAGGCGGGCGAGGCGCCGCTCTACTCGAGCGCTATGGACTGCGCGCGCAAGATCGTCGCCAAAGACGGGGTGCGTGGCCATGCTTCAGACGACGGTGGCTCATGGCATGTTGGCTTGGTAGCCCAAGGGTCTCTACCGTGGCATGACGGCGCCGCTCGTGGGCGTGACGCCCATTTTTGCGATCTGCTTTTGGGGCTACGACATGGGTGCCCTCCTTGCTGTACGAGCGCCTTTGCGTGATGACGGCCGTCGCTCACGTGCCATCATCTTTGTGTAGCGCAAGGCGGCCAACATGAGTGACTCGGACAAGCTCTCGATGAACCAGATTATGTTTGCCGGCGGCTTCTCGGCGATCCCGACGACGATTGTCATGTCGCCCGGTGAGCGCATCAAGTGCTTGCTCCAGGTGCGTTGCATCTTGCGGGCGGTTGACCGTATTGACACGAGCCGTAGATTCAATCGCAAGCAGTTGCGCGCGGTGAGGCGCCCAAGTACAGCGGTATGTCGGACTGCGCCAAGCAGCTCTACCGCACGGGCGGCATTGGCAGCTTGTACCGTGGCTGGGAGGCGACGTTGCTGCGCGACGTGCCGGGCTCGATCGGGTACTTTGGAGGCTACGAAGGCGTCAAGCGCCTCCTCACGCCCGAGGGCCAGAGCCCCGAGGACCTCAACGCGTTCCGTACGTTTGTCGCCGGTGGTCTTGCCGGCGTCATCAACTGGGTCGTTGCGATCCCGCCGGATGTCATCAAGTCGCGCATCCAGACGGCGCCCGAAGGCACGTACCGTGGCGCGGGTATCATGGATGCGTACAAGCACTTGGTGCAAACCGAGGGCCACGGCGCGCTCTTCAAGGGCGTCGGCCCCGCGATGGCGCGCGCCTTCCCTGCCAACGCGGCGTGCTTCCTCGGCATGGAATTTTCCAAGAAGCTCTTGACGGTCCTCGGTGTCAACTTTTAAAACCACTTTTGTCCATTTGAATGCACTGTATTTTGCGACTGATTGAATTTGAGCTCGCGTCCATGTAGCAAACGCATGCGACCATTTATGCATAGCTTTGGCGACCTCTGTGCGAGCTCTGTGAGCTTCCGTGGATCCTCCGCGCGTGGCGATCTTTGTGCGAAATGACCAATCAGCGTCCGACCATCGACTTTCATCGAAATATCAATTTTGAGAGAATACAACCTGGATCCACGTCAACCAAACTATTCTAGACGAGCTCGACTGGATTGCACAGCATGTAGCTCGATTCATTTAGAGAGCCGACGCTGCAAGCGCGATGCTTTGCTGTCGAGCGAGATTATTGGCCGAGCGGCGAAATGCTGGAAAGGCGAGCTCTTCGGAGCCAAAGGAGCGAGTTCGCCTGGAAATTGGGTGCAGACCTCCGACACCAACGCTCTGGGCCACAAATGCGACGCTCCGTAGCTTGGAGCAAGGACGACGAGGTTGGATTTGAAGACTCCCTGGGCTCGCCGCCCGTTCCCGCCGTCGCCAACGTGACCATCTAACTCCCCGCATCTGGAGCACACCAAGGTCGTCGATGCCAGTCCGCACGACGTACAACCACACCCGAGCGCGACCTGCATCGCGCGTGATGCATGCGTTGGAGACTCTAGCAAGGCTAATTTACATTCTGCGAGCTATACCGGGGCTCGAAAAGTGGTGGCATGACTCATCTTTATCAAGATCAACGCTTAACCCTCCCGCGCTGGGATTAGTAGAAACTGTCCTTACAGAGCAAAGTCAACCAGCTACGCGCGAACCATTATCTCGTCAAGTCGTTCTCGCCTCACGCATGAGAGCGGTAGGGCTGCGGTGCACAGGTGAAAGGATTCCATGGGCACCGTGTACGACCGCCGTCCACACGAAAGACGCGGTTCGAGCCCACGCGATCGCATGCCTTCTGCGCTCTCCACGTCCATTCGTAACGCGCCATGTTGGCGCGGCTCCTCGGGCATGGCGCAAGCCGCGTACGCTCGCACAAATGCCAATCATCTGCCAAAGTCGCCATTTCATTGGTTCACGCGCCTGATAAACGCTGTTACGTAAGCCAATCCCAGCGTCGCACTGTCAATACCAGTTTTCGATTGGTTCAAATGCAGCGCCAAAATGCAACTTCAATGTACCGGTGCCGAGCCCGACGCGGTCGACAACCCGGCTGCCAAGGAGCATTCCTTCATTTCCCCGCGACCTCCGAGTCATGGCCAACGACACGAAGGCAGAAGCCCAAGGTACAGCGTCGTGTACTAGCGCGAGTTTGGCACGACTCACTCTCTGGTATTAGGCAGCACGCCGCTCAAGTCGTTCCTCTCGGGCGGCTTTGGCGGCATGTGCCTCGTCGCCGCCGGCCACCCGCTCGACTTGATCAAAGTCAACATGCAGACGATGCCTGCGCCCAAAGCCGGCGAGGCGCCCATGTACGCGAGCGCGGTCGATTGTGCGCGCAAGATTGTGGCCAAGGACGGGGTATCTTTTTACGCCATTCGTCTTGCAGCACACTCATACACGCTATGTAGCCGCGTGGGCTCTACCGTGGTCTGGTCGCGCCGTTGGCCACGATCACGCCGATCTTTGCCACGTACTTTTGGGGCTACGACCTCGGTGCGCTCATTGCGGTACAGAATCCACGACCACGATGGAGGTTGACATGCGTACTAGCGCAAGGCCGCGGGGATGGCGGACGACGAGAAGCTTTCGATGAGCCAAATCATCTTTGCCGGTGGCTTCTCGGCGATCCCAACCACTGTCGTCATGTCGCCCGGCGAGCGCATCAAGTGCTTGCTCCAGGTACGCATCGTTGCCAGCAGAGGGCGCTACAACAAATGATAGATCCAAGCGCAAGCCGTCGCGAGAGGCGAACCGCCGCAGTACAAGGGCATGGTCGACTGCGCGTCGCAGATCTACCGCACGGGCGGGCTCTCGAGTCTCATGCGGGGCTGGGAAGCGACGCTTTTGCGGGACATCCCGGGCTCGGTCGGCTACTTTGGCGGCTACGAAGGCTTCAAGCGGCTCCTGACGCCGACGGGCACGAGCACGGACGACCTCAGTGCGCTCCGCATCTTCTTTGCCGGCTGCATGGGCGGCGTCATCAACTGGATCATCGCGATCCCGCCCGATGTTATCAAATCGCGCATCCAGACGGCCCCCGACGGGTTCTACACAGGGTCGGGCATTGTCGATGCGTACAAGCACTTGGTCACGACCGAGGGCCATGCCGCGCTCTTTAAGGGCATGGGCCCGGCCATGGCCCGCGCATTTCCAGCCAACGCCGCCTGCTTCCTTGGCATGGAATTTTCCAAGAAGCTGCTCACGGCCATGGGACTAAACTTTTAGTTAGTAGTTTTAGCATAAATACATTTTCTATTGTCGTGCATGCGTCGGACTTTCTGGCAACACCGCCAATTTGGGGGTTCAACGTCCAACGCTACAACTGCGCTGCCGTTGGCCATGAGCCATCGACGGTGCTGACGTCTACCAAAGGAGTGGCGCAGTCCAGCGTCATGGCACCAAGACCATGCCATCGCTTTCTGCAATACGTGTTGCTAAAGAGACCTATCCCTTCGAGTCCCCGAGACCCGCATCCAAGATGACGTCGTTGAAGCCGATTTTCGAAGCCCATCGCATCCGGTCCTCCGGATAAAGATCGTCGAAGCTGCACGATCTTATAGTTGAAGTGTCGTCGTCGCAGCATGCTCCGCAACCAGCGCGTCACGGCCATGCTCGTGCTACTGTTGCTTCTTGGGACCGACGCAGGTCGCCGCTACGCCGTGCGGGATGGCCGCATCCGCGAACTGTCCATGTTTGCCGATGAAAACGCGTGGATCGCCCACGTCGCCACCCACCTCACTGTGCCCACGGCAGCACTCTCCACGTACGGTTCATGGTCCATCTGCACGCTCGATCGTACTCATGGCATGCGTAGCGTCACTGAGATGCAGCGCCAGCACGTGTCGGTGGACGCGATCTGGGTGCACCAGCTCTTCAAGGAGCGCTCCATCGAGAGCGCCCGCGTTGCGACGCAGCGTCCCGTGCATGCGTACGTCACCCTCTCCCATCTCCATAGACCGATACACAACAGCGTACTCTCTGCGTATAGCGGGTACCGCGCGAGCGTCGCGATGCTGAGTGCGCACTCGATCTTTGTCCTTGGGCGCAACGGCCTTTTGTTTGAACGCTACTTCAACGGCGTCGTGTGGGTGTACATGCGGCACGTGGGCGCGACCGAGTCGGTGTACGTCAAGCGACGAGCCTCGACGGGCGACGTGGCTTACACTTTGAGCGCAACGCCGCACATGGCGCCCATGGTGGCCGTCACCCGCATCGCGCACAAAAGGTTTCAGAGCATTCTCGTCGCCGACGCGACCGGGCGGCTACTGCAGCGGGACGTGAGCGACAACCGGCAGCTGCGCTGGGTCGACATCACACCGCCCGGCGCTACCGTCGCGACGACCGGCGTGCTCTCCGCGGACGGTCGCTTTTACATTGCGGCGGCGGACGGGCAGGTGTTTTCCTGGGACGTGGCGTCGGCGTCGTTGCCGCTATGGCACCGCGAAGCCCTCGACGTGGACGACCCGGCGGACGCGATTGTGACGGTTGTCGGCGCGTCGAAGACGCTCTACGTGCTCACGGCGCTTGGCCGCCTCCTCGAATTCGCACTCGAGCATGGCGAGCGACAGTTTATCGACCACAGCGCAGCGATTCGGTTCCAAATCGAAGCGAGTTTGGGCGTTGTAAACACGGCGACGAGCGTGTTTGGGCTCAGCCCGACATTGGGTCTCGTCGAGTTCAACAAGACGACGTCCACCTGGCGCGTGCACGGCCACCCGCCGACGGGCCAGCTTCTCGGCGGTCTCGGCGGCAACGACCCGAGTATGCTGCTCGTGGTCGCGAGTGACTTTTCGCTCTGGCAGTGCAATGCACTCGAAAGCGATTCGATCGCCAAGTGGATACACCACGGAGGCCACGCTGTGCACCCAGTACCGCCGATCGCACTCGGTACCGACGACATCTTGCTGCAGCTCAGCGACGGTCGGCTCGGGCGGCGCTGGCGGCAGCACCGCAACGAAGCGTACGAGACAATGCCCGTGTTGCACGATTGGCAGTGGGATGTGTACGACGTGCCCGAAGGCGCCGCGGCGCCGTGTGGCTACTGCTCGAACGAGCCCGACACCGAAGACAACTGCGTTCGGGGCACGCCAGCGCGCCTGCACGACGCGTAGCGACGAGAATGGAATAAGGACGTAACGGGAAGAAAACTTATGCTACGTGTTTGGTTCTGAGTGGCACACTCTAGAAATTGCCACGTCATGGCAAACCCACCCTTGTGAAACTTGGGTGCCAGCAAGGAAGAAAGATTGCTTATTCCTTGAAGACAGGTTCAGCCACCGTACGAGGCGTGTGTCCCACCTGCAAGTTGCCTGCTTCCCGTCGCTGAAGGCGGTGCCATCAGATGCAAGCATGCAGCAGAAGTGGTAGTAGAGTAGTTTTGGTTCAAGTTGACGGCCACTAAAGCACCATGTCGGCGTAGCCCATCGCCGGCGTGCGCATGTAGGGCACGAGCGCCTCGCCGAACGTGTCTTGAAGCGTGTCGAGCGTCTGCTTGAAATCGCTGGACGTCGCCGTGTTGGTTTGCATGGATAAATACTGCCCGGCGGCATGCTACATGCAAATCGATCAAAAGGATGCTTGGAAGGCCAGCACACAGGGTACCACAAGGATGCCATGGCAGTTCTGCGCTTCGAGGCGCTGCACTTGGTTGGAATTCGACGGCGCAAAGCACGGCGTGAGCACGGCCAGATACGCGGCAAGGTGCGGGAAGAGCAGCCGCTCCATGACCAGCGGCCCGAGGTACATGAGCCCTGCAAATTTCCGTTAGCACCACCAAAAAAACGCCAACGACGCACCGACAATTGCGCCATAGTGCGTCGGGAACGGGCGGGACGCGTCCATAAAGGCGCCGTGGAAGGTCTTGGAGACGCGGGCTTGGATGCTGTTGTACGTGTTTCCAAACCTAGTTGGCATAAGAATCGGCTAAGACCACTCGCTTTTGTCGAGCAATCTGCGACGCACCGGGAGCAAATCTCTGCCATGAGGCGCGCGCCATAGTTGCGGACGGCCCAGTGATCTTCGGCCGGGTTGGCACACAGGTCCTTGTTGAGGATGCACGTCAAGATGGCCGGAATCATCTGCTGGAGCTAGAAAAGGAAATACTATGAGCCGTGACATGGGACGAGGAGGCGCGTGTACGTAGAGCTCGATGCGGAGACCGACGTTGTGCAGAAGGGCGCGTGCCATGCGCAGCACGGACGAGAGCAGCGCGAGATCGTGGTTGCTGTGCTTGACTTCTTCGTAAATGAAGCGCGAAAAGTACGGCATGAGCTGGTGGAGACCCGGGTCATGCGACAAGCTCGTGTACGCGGCCTGCTGGCGCGCAAAGTCATCGCTCTTCACCGCGTCCGTGACCTTGGTGTAGTAGAGTTGCATCTCGTCCGTCAAGACGTGCTTGACGAGCGGCTTGCGCACAACGTCGCCCGTGAAGGCCGGGTCCGAAATCGACGTCGCGGACCGTGCGTGGGCGTTCGTGTCGAGCACGTCGTTCTCGGGGATCTGCGGCTGGACGCCTTCGACTGCCAGCCAGTGCATGTTGACGCTGGGCACGAGCGGGCACAGCGGAAAGGGCGCGTTGAGGATGTCGGCCACCGCCACCTCGGGGTCCTCGGGTACAAAGAGGCCCGGGCTAATGCGGCGGTAGCTCACGCCGTCGCCGCCGCCATAGCCATACAAGATCTACGCATGCATCACGATCGTCTGCTGCTGCTGCTGCGCCGGCGACGTATACCTCCATGTTGCGCGCGGTTGATGTCCCGCGTCGTGAGCGTCTCGCGGCGCGCATGGGTCTGGAACTTGACCGCGTCCTGGATGATCTCGCGGAGGCGGAACTCGACTTCGGGCGCGAGCTCGGCCGCGCAGCCCTCGCGGAGGCGGTCCAGCCCGAGGCTCTGCGCGATGACCGCGATCGACTCCTCCCGGACGACGCTCATACTATTTGCCACACGTTGGTTTGTATTGGCAACCGGACAAACGTGGTATTTAAATGTCAATCTGGTCGTCTATCCTCGTCTTTGTATGTTGCATTGTTTTGCGCAATAAAATACCACAGGCCATTGCCAGCCCAGCACGACAGCAGCATGAGCGCGGTGAGCAACAAGTCGTTTGAGGTCAACCTCCAGGGCGAGGTTCCGTACAAGGACTACACGGCCTTCGAGGAGCGCATCCGCGGCCTCTGCGGCGACGACACGGAGAAGGTATGGCATGCATGCTAGGCGGCGACGCCGACTGCATGGCCATGTAGGAGCAATTCTCGTTCAAGGAATATGTCTACAACTTTGACGCGCAGAGCCCGCAAGGTGCGGCCGATAGCATGGAGATGGCGCATGACTCCGAGGCTAGGCGTGCCCAACTACGAGGTCCGCGCGCGCCATGTGATTTACGGCTCGTGCACGTACACGGGCGCGGCCGTCGAAGCCACGTCCAAGGGCAGCCAGAAATGGTGCTTTCTCGAGCACGACGACAATGAATTGGCTCATGCAACATGCGTAGGGAGCTGCGCTACATTGGCAAGTGGGAGCGCAAGAAGCCGACCGACCAGACGGGCCGCGCCGCCCAGAGCGTCGCGTACCGTAGCCAAGTCGCCGTGTCGGCCAGCGACAACGTGCGCACCTTCTTGTCGACGCTCGGGTTCCGGTAGCCTCGTCTGCCACTCGACCAGCCTTCTCAGGTGCATATCTATAGCCATAGCTTTCGGTACATGCGGTCGGGCACGCGCTGGAACTTTCCCAATGGCATCATGGTCGAAGCGACGCGCATGAAGCCCGTACGCAGGTTCCATCTTGCTGCGTCGTCTATGATGCTTGTGCTTGTAGCTCGAGAAGGACGAGCAGGATGATTTTCCGCTGGAAAACATGCAAGTCGACGCGCTGCTCGTCGAGGTCTCGGCGCTCACGACCGACGACAAGATCGAAGAGGTCGCGCAGAAGATCCGCCGGCTCGCGATCGACCTCGACCCGTATACCTTCTTCGCGATCGCATGTTGCGGTGCTCATGCGTCGTCTGTAGGTACTTTATTGAGCGGCCCGTGGAAGGCAAGGAGGTGTCCCATCACACGGCGATCCTCGCGGGCGAGATGCGCAACATGAAGAAGCAAAAGGTTCGCCGGTAATGCATCATCCATCATCCATCCATCCTCATTGTACACATGATGATCTCGACCTCGTATTTCTTCCCCGCGTGACGAGGCGTTGGCTACGAAAACATCAAGTCGCGCGACGGGAGCTGGCCGACGCCACGGATCCGCAGCATCGACGGGAAGAGGTCGACTGTCGCAAATGCATTTTCGCGGGCTTCGAGTGCGGCTTGGAAGACGACATAGTGCACGCCAGACGCGTCGTCTTGCGTGTACCCGTTCTCGTGGCAGTGCCCGCTGAGGACGGCCTTGACGCTCGCGTGGGCCTGCAGCAGCCGAAGGATCTCATCGTAGTTCCAGAGGAGGCACGCCATGTGGCACGAGTCCGGGTGCAGCGGCACGTGGGAGAAGAGCACAACCTGCTGTCTCTTGGCGTCGGCCGCTTCGAGCAGCGCGTCGAGCCACTGGAGCTGCGACGCGCCGATACCGCCGTTGTACTCGACAAAGCGCCTCGCCGGGCCGTCGAGGTGGTCGGACGAGTTGAGGTCCTCGTTCGGGTTGCGCTGACGCAGAAACTAGCATCCATTTATGGCATGAGTCGGATGAGAAGGAGACGAGAACCTCTTTGCACGCGCTGTGCTCGGCCGAGCCCGGGCGGCTGCCGAGCACGGACGTGTCGTACGGATCCAAAATCGCAAAGACATACGATGGCGCCTCGGGGATCGTGAACGAGTAGTAGGCGACCGTGGTCGCGGGCGGCGGCAGCGACGACGGCAGCGCGCGCGACGACGTCCGATGCACGAGGAGGCGCAGGTACTCGTCGCGCGTAAAGTTGTACAGCTCGTGGTTCCCGATGCAGTGGTGGACGGGGCCGACGCGGTCCTGGAAGCGCTCCAAGGACCCGCGGAGCAGCGCGAGCGACGATTCCGACTGACCGAGGGCAGCGTTCTTGCCGTCGAGGAGGTCGCCGAGGTTGACGACGAAGCGCAGCGGGCGGGTTGTGGCCTCGAGCAGCCATGCGTCGACCGCGGCCTCGAGGTGGCGCCGGGCATCACGGTAGTACCGCTTCGACGTCTTCGTGTAGTTCCAAGCGTCATCCACGTCGGCGTACTGGACGTCGGCGATGGCCCTAGCATGCATCGTCATCGTCATCCTGCCTCGGCTCATGCATCGCACCCGAACGAAGCCAGCGGCTCCAAGGTCATCGTCCTGATCCCAATCCAAATCTACGCCGATACGCCATGTGTCGACTTGAAATGTAGTGCATACAAACAGCATGATATTATTTTAAATGGTGCGATATTGAGCTCTGCGACGTATGTGTGTTCTAAACGCGACACAAATAAATAGACCGTTTTTGTGCCGACATTACCATAAACAGCTTATATCTCGTAATAAACAGGACAACGATTTTAATTACGTCAGTGTAGGCTTGAAAAAGGACAGAAATACGTTGTCATTGCGTCAAACATCCCATATAAGTATCAACATGGACTCGCATCGGCAGAGTTGATTGGACAAGATGAGCGTCGAGCTCGAGATCGATGAGAGCAAGGTCTGGAGCCCGGAGGAGCGGCAGGCGTACCTCGACCAGATCCCCGAGATGTCACTCTTCGAGGACCACATCCTCGAGGGCGACGTCATGGTCGACGCCATGATGGCGCTCGTCGAGGAAGGCGAGACGGCCGAGACGCTCGCGCTCAAGTTCAAGAACAAGGGCAACAAGATGTTTGCCGACGCCAAGAAGTCCAAGAACCATCTCTACTACGAGTATGCCATCAAAGAGTACAGCGACGCACTGGCGTACGGCCTCAAGGCGCTCGCAGCCCCGACGCCGGCGGACGAGCTCGCGGCCATGGACCTCGACGAGCCCATTCGCATGCCGGCGCTCATGACGACAATCCTCTCCAACCGCGCGGCCGCGCACCTCGCGCTCAAGAACTATGGCAGCTGCCGCTCGGACGCGGCGCGCGCGCTCCAGCACGACAGTAAGCACCTCAAGTCCATCTACCGCGGCGCCAAGGCGTCGGCGATGCTCAAGAAGCCGGCCGATACGCTGCGCTACTGCAAGGTGGGCTTGGCCATCGACGCGACCAACAAGGAGCTCCTCGTACTCCAACGCGACGGCGAGAAGATGCTCGAGGAGCAGCGGCAGCAGGCCGAGCTCGACGCGTTCAAGGCCAAGAAGGCGCATGCGATGGTCGAAAAGTACCGCAAGCTCTGCACGCTCCGAAACGTGCGCGTCGGTCGCGGTATCCTCGACGACGCCCGCGTCAAGGACTTTGAAGGCAAGGCCGACTTGGACGAAGAGGGCGTCATGTGCTGGCCCGTCCTCTTCCTCTACGACGAGTACGGTCAGTCGGACTTTATCCAGTCGTTTGGCGAGCAAGACATGTTCATCGAGCACCTCGCCAACATGTTTCCGGAGGAAGGCCCGTTCTGCTTCTGGGACAAGCGCCAGGATTACGTGGCCTCGCAGCTCCAAGTGTACGTGGCGGCCGACGTGGTTGTGCCCTTTGCGACGCCGGACGCTTGGCACGTCGCGCTCAATGGCGCGAAAGAGTCGGATGCGATCGAGTCGGCGCGCCTCGACGCGGACGAAAAGCACGGCTACAAGCACAAGGTCTGGCTGCGCGTCTCGCCGTTCTGCAAGTTGTACCGTCTCCTGAGCCACCACCAGTACGTCGTGCCCGGCATTCCCGTCATCAACATCATGGTGCGCGGCTCCAAGCAAGAAGCGTCCTTCCTGGACGCGATCGACGTTATCAACCTCGAGGAGCGCTAAGCAAACGATACATACTATACGACAATTTTGTAAATGGAAAACCCCAGCGACCTGTAATGCGCGAAGGAGCCTCTTCAACGTCGTTCAGAATGCGACGTCGTCGTCCTCTCTCTGGAGGCGGCGCACGTTGGCCTACGAGTAACATGTTTCTTGTATCTAGTAGCTACACGAACATTAGTACATACTGTACTCTTCGCAGAGAGACTGAATTGGAACAGCCAGCCACAAATGCTGTGGCGACGATCCTTGCGCGATAACAGGGCGCCACGTCAGGGCGATTAACATGGCGCCATCTATTCTGGTATGCAAATCCTTTTTTACGCGGGCAATTAACGCCTTCCGAATCTTTTCAGATGCCATTGACGTTTGGAACCGGCGAAGCGACGAGCAGCAGCCAGCACGACGAGAGCGATGCAGCCGCCGAGAGTACAAAAGCGCGCCGCCTCATGGGCTATTGACAGGACGCAGCGTCGCAGGTCACGCTTCTTAAGCGTGCGATACAAACACCGAGTACACGCAGCGCGGCGATGGCTTGAACGCCTTTACAGCCCTCGGCGGCGCGAGTGATCTCTCGTTGCCTCAGAAAACGAAATCGCATGTCCCTCTACGACCCGCTTTACCACCAGAAGCGCGCTGCAAAGCTCGCCGATGCCAAGTTGGCGGCCCAAGAGGCCCTCATGCGTAAGCCAAGCCCGACGGCGGCCACGAACCAAGCTTAGCGTGCCACCGCGTTCGGGCGCAGCACGACCCCGACGATTGTCCGCCAGCGTGCGACGACAACTGTCCCGGTGACTGCGCGATCGACGATTCGGTCGACGCAAACGCCCGCCACGACGGCAGTGCGCCCACTGACGGCGAGCAGCCGCAACTCCATCACCGCCGCGCAGCGTCGCGAACCGGTGGCGAGCGTTGCGCCTGCTCCGTCCAGTGCCATCACGAATGTCAAGCCAACTGGCGCGACATCGACGGCCATCTCCGAGGCGATCCTCGGTGAGCTGCGCTCGGAGGTTGCTACTCTCCAAGCGCAGGTCGTCAACCTCAAAGCCAGCCTCGACGCGTCGCAGGATACGGCCAAGACTAGCGCCTCGGAGCTTGTCCTTGCCCGTGCCCAGCACGACGGTGATCTCGAAACTCTCGCAGATCAACTTCGCGCCTAGCAGAATGCCGCTGAGCATCTTGAGGCATCACTCGAAGCGTCGGAGCATTCTGCTGCGACCTGTGTGTCGACGCTTGTTGCTGCTCAGTCACAGCACGCCAACGACGTCAAGGAGCTCGAGGCGAGTCTCAAGAAGGCACAAGAAGCGGCTTCGGCCGGTGCCGCGCAGCACGAGCAAGAAGTCACTGCTCTGCAATCTGAACTTGTGACAGCGCATGAGACGTCAGCGAACGTCGCGCGCCGCCTCTCGGCCGACCACAAGACGGCGCTGGCCGATGCCAGTGCCACCCTCGCCGTCAAGGGCGCGGAGTTCCGAGCCAAGGACGAAGACGCAGTGCGCGGCCGCCGTGTGGTCTGCCCTGCTTGCGGCGACGTCGACGAAGTGAGTCAGTGGACCATCTTCCCTGGGTCGCTGATGGAAGACACGGACTTTGACAGCGACATTGAGGTGGGTCTCGGTGAACCACCGGCACCGCCAGACCTGGTCGCAGCCGCAGAGCTCGAGACAGAACGCAAGGCTAACGAGGCGCTCAAAGCGCAAGCCGACGACGCCGCAGCCCGCGCCGCATCGAACGAGCTGCGCCTCGAGAACAAGATATTGAAGCTCATGGCGACCATCAGCAATCTCTCGGCCGATGTCAACGCGCTCTCGTCGGACAAGTCGGCGCTCGCAGAGACCAAGACAACGCTCCAGGAGGAGACGACGAGCCTCGCATTGCGCGCAGCCGCTTTGGAAGCGGCGCTGCAGACACAGGAGACACAAGCCAAAACCGACAAGAAGGCGCTCGAGACGCGGGCGATCACGGCCGAAGCCGCCCAAGAAGCCAACGCGACAACGAACCGTGAGCTGGAAACCACCATCGAAGAGCTCTCGACAAGCGCACTCTACCGACGCACCCAAGAGCTCATGAAAGAAGTCCGGGACCTGGAGGCTCAGCTGCACCGCCTTGGGCACTAAGCATAGTAGTAGCTATTAACTGTTTGAATACTACGATGTGATTTGCATTCAACTTGTCTCCATAGCCTTCGATGCATGGCTTTGTAAGGCAATACGCATCGGCGACGCGTACCGAGATGCTTCAACGGGGCGTTGCGTGCAACTTGATGCCTCGTGTTCGTGATAAAAATTACTCAAGGCCTCCAAAAAAGTCGATCTAAGGCGGTCGATCCCGTCGCCAGAGGTGCCACGACACTTGGGAAGGCGTTCAGTACTGCTACCAAGGTCATAAACATCACTTTCAACTCCCAAGTACTACGTGGTGCAATGGGACGACCTGCAAAAGACGGTCGTCGTGTTTTGGATGTGGATTTCGCTGAGATTATATGGATGGAATACGAACTTACAATGATGACCAGCGCCGGTAGTTAAGGTCGTCGTCGTCGTCGTAGAGCATTTTCAGCACATCGTCGTCGCCCGACGCATCCGAGTCGTCGTCGTCGGTCACCGGTGTGCGCCCGATGCGGAGATCGCAATGCGATCGCATAAAGTCGGCAATGTCGGGAAAGCCCGCGTCCCGCGTCTCGGCAACGCCGGCCTCGGTACCGCCCTCGACGCGGTGCGCGTGGAGCCACTGGACGACGTCCAAGTGGCCGTTGGCCGCCGCGCCGTCCATCGCAAGCGTCGAGCAGCCCTCGCTTCGGTGCGCATGCAGCCACTGCACGACCTCCAAGTGCCCATGTGTGGCAGCGCTGTTCATGGCGCGGACCGAGCAGCCTTCGTGGCGGTGCGCGTGGAGCCACTGCACAATCTCCAAGTGCCCGTTCGCGGCCGCCGAGTCCATTGCAAGGACCGAGCACCCTTCGTCTCGGTACGTGTGCAGATAGCGCACAACGTTCAGGTGGCCGTTCCCGGCGGCAGCATCCATGGCGTCCATGGAGCAGCCGACCGTCCGATGCTCGTCAAGGAAGCGAACCGTATGCAAGTGGCCGTTTGCGGCGGCGCCGTCGATCGCTCGAAGGCTTGGGCTGAGCGACGTGTGCGTGTGCAGGTGCCAGAGCACCTCGAGATGGCCATGTGTCGCGGCAGCATCCATGGCCCGATACGAGCCCGGTGCGGAGGCCAGGAGGATCGTGAGCAGCCCCATGTGGCCGATCATAGCCGCGTAGTCGACCGCCGCCGACGTGCCTTTCGTCCGCGCAAGCAGCCACTCGACGAGCTCCATGTGAGCATACCGTGTCGCGCAGTCGACGGCCCGCGGCGTGAGATGCGTCGGGTGGCAGCGCAACCATCGCTGCACGACGCGTATGTTGCCTTCAAAGAGCGCTAAATGCAGCGCGAGCGCATCGAGGCGCGCAGGCTCCAAGCAAAGGTCGTCGGAGCTCAGCGTGCGCGTCCGGTACGCGGCAAAGTACCGTTCGGGCAGGATGAGCTGCCGCGCCGCGTTGGCTTGCGACGTACAAGCGCGTTGGCGTATGCCGATGGCTTCTGCAGCAAGCGGTGCGAGATCCTCAAAGATGCCATCTTGGTAGGCATGCACGAGCAGACGCAGCTCGGGGTTGAGCAGCACCGCCCGGCAGAGCGACGCGTCGACCGTCGGGCGCGGCTTCTTGCGAAGGTCCGGCATGCCACCTCGTCTGTGATTGGCCGAAAAGCAGCGAATCAGCGTCGCAGGAATAGAATCGGATCTTCTTTGAAGTGCAACCTGGCGCGAGACCTCGGAAGTGGTAGCTGTGATGACGACGGGGAGAAGGCCAAGAACGACGACGCATGCCAGATCCACAGGTCCACGCATCTGCACCTGGACAGCGGAAACGCAGTCGCAACCTGGGCTGCGATACCGCGACCGGTGGACCACTCATCAGCGCCGCCGACGAATTCCCGTAGGTAGTGCGTCAAACCTGTTGATGGGTCGTTGGACACCACCGTCGACAGGCTATTTTCCGCCTCACGCCCGCGTAGACAGCCGCGCCGAGACATGCTACGCGCAGGTGCCGCACCATTGCACCCATTCCGGCTACCGTACCACGGGAAAATGACGCCATCTCCTTCTTCCCAATGTACCCTTGGCCATCAAGGTCATGGTTCCGAGTCCTGCGAAAGGCTGGCGAGATGCGCTTCGAACCTTGCTGCTATCACCGTGGTCAGCAGCGAATCTCCACCGCCGTCCGTGTACTTGGTTGTTGAATTTGGTGTCCAGCGCAAGGTCGGAACCACCTACATTCTGCGCTCGGCATCCGGATAAAGCAGACGTATCCGTAAAGAACGCGACCAATTCGCCTAAAACCAGACCGCATATCCTGATCTCGCTGCCAGCACGCATGTTGACGCTGCCATGGCACCGCCGGGCGCTGCCCGAGGAGAACCGCGCGGCCTCGTCGCCGCACTCGTCGTCTGCGACGTCCTCGACAGCCATCGAGCCGACGTCGCCCGCCCATGTGCTTCTCTCGACCGAGCGCCGGGACGAGCTGCTCCACGTCGCCCGGACCAAGCGCATCTCGTGGGTCGAGGGCATGGGCATTGGCCGCAAGCGCCGGCCGTCCGCGGGGCATGCGCGCCACGCGACGTCGACGGTGCTGGAATGCACCAAGTGCGCGGACGAGCTCATGCACTTTATGGACGCGTTGGAGCTAGCACCGTCGTCGACGCCCGAGACGCCGACCTCGCTTGGGACGATCTCGCTCCTCGACGAGATCGTGCAGCCGCATGGCCATACGCCGTCGCTTCCAATCGACCCGTCGTTCCGCCGATCGTACAACCAGCTCCTCGACGTCCTCCGCCACGCCGACGCAGCCGACCTCGTGCACACGATCCAGACGTTTCTCAAATCTTTCCAGGAAAAGGTCGCCGCCGATGCAGGAAAGCGACCCGCGTCGCACTTTGGCGAGCGCGTCCAGCACTTCGTGACGCACCTCATGCATTTGCTGCAGACGTCACCGCTCGTGCAGCGCATGGAGCGGCAGAAGCTCCTCGAGGACTTCAAGGACCCCGAGTGGCGGCGCGAGGCGCTCGAAGCCTTCCTCATGGAGAAGCTGCATGCGACCGTCTTTCCCGCGTCCAGCAACCTCGATGCAGCGCTCTACGACCGCATTGCGTCCCTCCGCTTCCTCGACTTTGCGCACTTGGACATTACCGCGACGTCGGATCTTCCGCGATGGAAATCGATCCAAGACGACCTTTCGGCGCTGCCTCGGTACTTGAGCCCGCGCCGCATGATGACGTGCATTTTGCACGTCTGCCAAGAGCTCACGCACCTCCTGCGCGCGCACCACGGGCGGTATCCGGGCGCCGACGAGTTCCTCCCCGCGCTCATTTACACCATCCTCAAGGCCAACCCGGTCCATCTCCACAGCGTCGTCCAGTACATCCAGAATTACCGCCACCCCTCGAAATTGCTCTCGGAACCTGGCTACTTTTTCACGCACGTCGTGTCGAGCGTCTCGTTCTTGGAGCAGCTCGACGACTCGGGCTTGAGCATATCGCCCGAGGACTTCCACGCGGGCCTCGCCGCGACCAAAGAGGCCGTCGGTGACGCGGGCGCCGTCATCGAGCCGTTGTCGCCGACCAAGGAGACGCCGTGTCTTGACCACTCGGAAGACGCGCAGTTGACGCCAATCAGTGTCCTCGAGGTCCGCGCCCGTCGCCGGGTCTCGGCCCTCACGCCGTCGGTCGTGCCCGTGCTCATGACACCGACGAGGACGTCGTCGCCGTCATTTCTCGACAAGACGGCGGCGGACCTCCGCCTCTGTGACATTCCGCTGCTGCTGGACGAGTACAAGGCGCTGCACCGACGCGCCCGTGACGCCTAGGCGTTGATTAACTTATATCCGTAAAACTTTGCCGAGCCCAATGAGAAGCATTCCTGTACAGTGCATTACAGGGCATACTGTATCAAGGGGTATATGGACCCTTGGTGCAGTAGCTTATGCTTGCTGGGCCTGTTGCAGCGGCGGCTGCGCTATTGTCGCGTCCATCTCGAGGAGAAAGTCCTGCAGCGCGTCATACACCGTGGCGCATTTCGGGACGATGTGGCCTTGCTGGTGCACGTGGCGTGTGACGAGGCCTGGCGTCGCGGCCTCAAAGAGCGCGGCGAGCTGCTCCGACTTGGCAGCCGACACGACGCGGTCGTTGATGCCATAGGCGTGGAACGACGCGACGGTCGGGACGAGGCCGCTGGCGAAGATGGACGCGACGTCGCGCGGGTCACAGTAGCCGCCAAGAAAGACCGCCACGGACGGCGCCCACCCGAGCTCGTGCTTGGCAAAGTTGGAGCAGAGCCACGAGGCGAGGACGGCACCTTGGGAGAAGCCAAGGACGCCGTCGAACGGCCCGTCGCGTTCCATGGCGTCGCCGACGTAGCGCAAGAGATGGGCGCGGTCGGCCATCGCGAGCGGTTGCGCCGGGTCCCACCAGGCCTTGAAGCCTGTCGTGTCCACTTGCTTGCTCGAGGTCGCGACTACCTTGGGCACAAGGTTGATGGGGCCATCGAGGAAGGCAAGCTCCACGCCATGCATGCCGAGATGCGCGGTCTTGGAGCGGAAGATGCAGCTGCGCTGGTACATTCCATGGAGACACAGAAGCTTCATGCTGGCCGGAATCCGTGACTGGCCTAAAAACAGCGCGGTCGGTCGAGATTCTGGCCGACATCTTGGTTTTTGTATGTCGGGCAGAGGGACGGGGCACGCGCGGCGCTGATTGGCTGCCGCCAGCCGTTATTACCTGCGTAATCCTGCGCATCGTTTGCAGCGTGCCAGCTCATCGCGCGCTTGCGGCCAGCCATTCCAGCGTCCAAGTGTTGAAGCGCTGGCGCCTAGCGCCTCGGTAACGACTCACTATTGGCGCAGTGTTTCAATGTGAAGGGACGCACGCGACGTGGGTGGACAGAGTGCGTCGATGCAAGATACTCGAACACCGTTGCAATTGGGGCACGGGCGATCCAGGCAGCACGAGATCGCACCCTGATCATCAGCAGATATTATTACCAGGATAAATCGCAGGCATGCTTGTCAAGCTATAAGGCGGTCTACAACAAGATCGCGAGCGCAATGTTCCTAACGTGAAAGACAGTATTACGATTCGGGCAAGGGAATCCCATGGTTTGGAGTCGGAGGAGACGACGCGACAACGACGAAGCTGTTGACGCTTGCTGTCGACGGTGCCAGCGCGCTCTCGTAAGCTATCGGGGACACTGCACGGAAAAAGATTCTCGCGAATAGAGCTGGCAAAAAGACGTTTGAGTTTGAATGGCGCCAAACTGATGGAAGAACGCAACGGCCTCATCGCTCATTGGTGCGCTGGCATTCGGCGGGCTGACCGACGCGGCAACCCGATGCATTTTTCAAGAAACTCTGTTCAGAGAACGACCGTACAGCACTCATGGCAGCACCGTCGAGCTACCGCCAGACGGACCTTCAAGGCATTCTGGCCCAGACCATCGACGAATACAACGCGTCTGGTCACGACGACGACGAAGGACCGCTGGATTTGCTTCCAGCACAAGCTCTGCCACAGCTCGACGAGACACGCTGGCCCATGTTCATGATGACCCATCAAGAGATGACTGTGCTGGACGTGGTCATGCAGATTCCGTCGGGCATTTCTGGCGCGTTTTCCCATTCCACTCCGTCTTCTCTTATGCAAATGGTGCTTGGTAGACGGAAACGATTCATCGAGCGAGGAGTCGGAAGACGACAACGACGATGCGACGATTGCCAACTTGGCGCGCGCCCGCACCGCGTGGACCAGCAACGCGCGGTGCCGCAACCGTGACGGCGTGTACGAGCCCGTGCCCAAGACAATTCCTGGCAACAAGCGTCCGGTCTTTGCGCCCACGGACTTTGTTGTGCCGGCGCCCAGTGCTCTCGGTGCCGTGCCGACTGGCTTTCCGCGCTCGCTGCGCAGCGTCTTTCGCCTCACCAAGGCGGCGATCGCGTCCCTGGCTTGCTTTTACAACAACGATTTCGGCATCACCAGCGCCGACGTGGGGCGCGAAAAGATGCAGCGATGCGTCCTCGACTTTATCCAAGGCAAACAGTGAGAGCGATGCACCATGGTGCCCTGCAATGTGGTCAAGAAAGTGCGCTCCATAAGCTCGTCGATTTTTTGTGTACGCTCTCTCGGTCGCAACGCCTGTACGAGATCGTGTGGTAGATGTCCTCTCGAGCTAGCGGCTGCCGCCAACCGTCCGAGTCGAAATGGACGGTCGTGGGTGCACGAGGGACCGTTGCTTTTCCATCCACGGTAACGGTCCCATCGGTGATTGGTCAATCTATTTTCCAACGCATATGATTGGCCAAATGATGTTTTGCCGCTGGAGCACGTGCATTTCGAATTCCGCGAACGCTCAGATTCACATATCAGCCACCTCCTCCCCAGCCTTCCTCAGCCACCGCAACAATGCCCCATCCAGCCCTCAGCAGCAACAAGTCGTCCAGCCAGAAACTGGCCGTGGACCTCGCAGCTCCAGCGGACGGGCAGGAGGAGGCCAGTGCACGCCTCGAGGCGCAACTGGTCCACTTGAAAATTGATATTGCGATCGAACGCGCGCGCGTGACTGCCAACGAAGCTCGGTCGCGCAACACCCACATCACGTACCAAGACGATACGTTGACGCCGCTGCCGAAAACCAAGCCCGGGACCGCTTCGCCGGCGTTTGCCCCTCGCTCGTACGTGGCGCCGCCGGCGAGCGCGTGGGGTCGCTTCCACCGCACTTTCCATCGCGTATCGGCGATGTGTATCGGCTCTCGGACGCCGACTTGGTCGCGCTGGCTGCATTTTACAACGACGACTTTGGCGTGCCAGCGACGACGACCACGGACGACGTGCTCGTGCACCGCGAGTGCTTTCTCCGCTACATTCGCTACTAACCCAACGTCCTACCAAGCAACAAGGCAGTTGTGGCCTTCTTTCCTTGTGTTGGTAGTCGTTGTCACGGTCGGTTGCTCGGGACGACGACGCAAGCGTCTTTGGCGGCTCTATCTCTACCCCTTGTGCGATGGGACAAGAGCTCGCGAATGATCTCTCGGGCGTACTGGAGTGTGTTGGAGGGCGCGCTTTCTCGTGGCATGCTCCTTCGCTTGGCGTGCTTGGCTTGATACTGATAGGGCGGCGTCGGTCTCGGAACGTTGTCGCTGTGTGCAACGCTATTCGCCCACCAACATTCTCCTCTCGTCGTGCCACGTCACGCGGGTCTTCTCGCCGCAGGCAGTGAGATATGACGTGGGAAAGCCTTCAGGAAGCGTCGCAGAGACTTGCAAGCGAACGTTAAGGGTATGCAATTCTAGAGGATGGGGACGGTCCCAAAATATCAGAAAATCGGTGGAAATCCATATTTGTTCGAGAAAATAGTCAGCAGCAACACCGGAAGCGTCGCCGGCGCGCAGCCCGGTTGCTGTCCGGTGGCTTCTTGGGTGGCCCCGCCATTGGGTTCGCTTTCCGCTTTGCCGGCCAGAGTGGGACGTCGCCCGCGCGGCCCAAAGGCACGCGCGAGGTGGCTTGGTGAAGCTTCAAGATTGTATTTTGCGATTAATAGATAGGAGAGATCGGGGCCGCGCTCGTAGTACATCTCGGCCCCGCGACTCGCTTCAACGCAGCGACGTGGCGGGTCTAAATAGGTTCATTCGAGCGCCAGAGGCTGCACGGTGGGGTTGCGCTCGCGGAAGGCCCGTTGGAAGGCCGTCGCGATCGCAAAGTACCCGAGTTGCTGCTTGTGCACGGCGAGCGAGGACTGCTTCTGACGCTCCTTCTTCTGGACGAGGCGGCGCGCGAGCTCCTTCTCGAGGCGCGAGCTCACGATGAGGAGTGCGCTCGTGGCCGGCTCGTCCGGGAAGAGGAGGTCGTCCAAGTCGTCGCCGTCGATCGCAAACCGCGCCTTCTTGGCGCGCTGGTGCATCGGCGACCCCATCGGCGTCGGCGCCAAGCTCGCGTAATCCGACATGTCTTTCTTCTCTGAGACGTTGAGCGCGGCGAGCGCGAGGTCCATGGCGGGCGCGTCGCTTTGGCCCATCATCGCCGTGCGTCCGCGCTTGCACTTCTTCTTCTTGAAGTGGTGGGCGACGGTCATGCTGCTCATGGTCGAGGTCGTCGTTGGTGCTGGAGGGTGGTTGATGGAGGTCGTCGAGGAGGTCGCGCTTCGTGCTTGGGCCAAGCGCAAGAGGAGACGAGGGTCTGAGACGCGTGGATTCGACGACGACGTAGATTAGCTTAAGATCCGCAGACCTTTTTTCTTCTCTACTCACTTGCTTCCTACCGAGCAAATTGCGAAATGAAACAGAATCGCACCAAGTTGTTTGCGCGTATCCGGATGCCGACGAATAAAACCCGTCCGCGCTCCAATCGCCAGTGGCCAGCAACGTCACTGCGCCTTTGTATGCAAAAGAGGCGCGAAACGAGCTGGCGCCTGTTAAATGACGCGAATAAAACGCTCGCTTGCGATTGGCCCCCACGACACTGGCTTTTACCACGCAACCACTGCAGCCTGCAAGAAGGTCGCGAAGCTGTTTGCTTGGTCACGGTCAATGCGATTCGCAGCCACCGAAAGATCGCAGGCCCAACACATGGGCGCCTCGCCTGAAGGCCAGCATGAGGGAGCGCGCCATGGGCCAGCGTGATGGAGCGAGACTTGCGCCTGTCGAGCGCATGGTCAATGGCGCACGGCGATGTTTATTGACTCGGTACAGAGTGGGAACTCATCCCACCTTCGCCATCATCACGGCGTGGTATGCAGCGCAGATCACGCAGAGGACGGATCGGGCGTGAAGCGGAGGTAGCCCTTGCCCGACGGCAACGACTGCACCTCAAAGCCCTTCGGGAACTTGGTCGCCGCCGCCTCGTTCGACACCGTCGGCACAATGCACGCCTTCTCGCCTTTCACCCAGTTCACCGGCGTCGCGCACGCATGGTGCGCCGTCATCTGCAACGAGTCCAGTACGCGCAAAATCTCCACAAAGTTGCGGCCCGTCGACGCAGGGTACGTCAGCGCCAGCTTGATGGCCATGTCCGGACCGACCACAAACACCGACCGCACCGTCAACGGCAGGCCCGCCTTGTCCAGGTCGTCCGACGACAGCATGCCCAGCTGACACGCAATCTCGCGGTTCTTGTCCGCGATGATGGGATAGTTGACGTTCTCGCCCGAGAACGCCTCGATGTCCTGGATCCAGCCGTGGTGGCTCTCGACGTCGTTGCACGAAAGACCAATGACCTTGGTGTTGCGCTTCTTGAACTCGCCGAGGTTGTCGAGGCGGGCGAGTTCGCCGAGCTCGGTCGTGCAGATGGGCGTGTAGTCGTCGGGATGGGAGAAGAGGACGCCCCAATGGCCGTCAAAGTAGGTCTTGAGCGTCGAGGGACCAGTGCTCGAGTCAAAGGCAAAGTCGGGCAGCTTGTCGCCGAGCGTGATACCACGGACGTTGATCGTGTTGGCCATGGCTGCGATGAATTCTGTGAATTCGATTGTGAGCAGCTCAAAGCGGAGCGGTACCAATGCGGCCGTGCCCCGCGCGAAGAAGCCGGTTTCGTAGTGCACGCGACACTGAGCGTTGGCTCCGTCCTGGGCGGGATCTGGACTCGACCGCTCGTCTGCGAGCATGCCACGCACCAATTGGTTGCGGATGTATCCGACGTGGCTACTGCAATCATTTACAGTTAATTGACGCGACAGCAGCTCAGAGTCCGCAAACACACGTCGGCGTCGATCCCACCAGGATGCTCACCGTGCACCCAAGCTAATAGATATTGAATCGCATGGTAGGCTCTGCGTGACGCCTGCTGTCTTGGGTAGATGAATACCTACACGTCGAAACGAAAATGTAGGCAGCGAGCAGGGCCTGGGCAGCGAGTAGGCCATGCACGGCCGTAAGGGCTACGCAGGACGTCAACTGCCTTTGCCAGCTGCTGCACGGTCAGAACGTATCTTCACACTATTTCGCGTGTCGGCTAGGAATAATACAATACGGGTGCGCATCCGGTCCGTTACACGATTGGATGGTAGCTCCGGGCCAATCAGCGCCGCAGCCTGAATCTTTGGTGGCATCTTGCAATCGATGTCGTCGCTCCCGATCACCGATGGCATCAGCCTCTCGATGGCAGCGCCCACGCCAGTGGCGACGGACGATGCTGCAGCGCCGGCTAGCGATGTAGGCGGCGAGAAGCGCAAGCGGGAAGAGGTCGATTGCGCCATGTGCTCGGCGCTCGAGATCAAGTACCGGTGTCCCAAGTGCGAGCGCATCACGTGCTCGCTCAAGTGCTGCCTCGAGCACAAGACACACGTACGCGCCTGGCTATAGCCATGGCATGGATCTAACGGAGCTTCAATGTAGTACGACTGCGACGGGAAGCGCGACCGCACCAAGTACATCCCCATGGCCGCGTTCAAGGACGCCGACATCACGAGCGGTACGCAGTAATATTGGCTCTGCGCGAGGGCACTCATCGCTTGTAGATTACTTCTTCTTGCAAGAAATCGCGCGGTCGGCGTCCACGATCAATGCATTGGCGCAGCAAACGGCGCCGAAAGGCAACTACAAGAAGCTGACGAAGAAGGCCAGGGCGAACCCGGAGCTGCCCGCGGATTGGCTCGGGCGCTTCCCCGCCGCGTGGCAGAACTTTGCCAAGGCCGCGATCGACAAGGGCGTCGACGTGAGTCTCCTCGCACCCGGCATGTCCAAACGCAAGGCCAACACGTCGTGCGTCAAGGGCCACGTCCTGCACTGGCGCATTGAGCTCCACTTTATCAATCTCTCGCCCGTGTCCAAAATCGTTCAGGCACGATGGGACGAATCCAAGTCTCTCAACGATCTTCTCGACGACCTCTTGGCGATCCGAGTGGTATGTACCACCTTGGCGACGACACAGGACTCACTCCGCGTCGTGTAGGACACGGCTGCGCTGCGCACGACGCTCAAGCCGTACATGAAGGCAAGTCGTGCTACGTGGCGCTTCTTGCTCCGAAAGGAGTTTGTCCCAGCGTCGGCGCCGCAGTACTTTACGATCGACCCTGCCAAGAGCATGGCCGAGAACCTCCGCGGCCTCGCGGTCGTCGAATTCCCGATCCTGCACGTAGTCTTGGAGCAAGACATGCACAAGTACGTGCTCGCCCACCGCGTCATCGAAGAAGTCGCTCTACCTAGTTAATTTAAACACGTCCCATTTGCCCTTACACTCATGGCAGTGTTGCTGGCGCCAGCCATGGCTCGATAGGTCATCGCCGTCGCGATGGCATCATCCTTGCTCGATGAAGCGCATGGCGGATGCAGTCTGTAGGCATAGCACCTCGCAAGCCACGGCCATGATGCGGCAGGTCCGGCCACCACGCTGCCCGCTACCGGCGCATGGGTGGCGCAGCTCTTCCTTGAAAAATAGACCAACCAGCCAGGAGGGGTGTATTTTAATTCTGTTTTATATATTTCTTCATACGAGTATGCAATGTCGTGATTTGTATTTTATTGCGGCCACCCCGCAAGCTCCGAGTACACCGCGCCGTTCCCACAGCAAGCACGATGTTTGGCTCGTTCGGTGCTCAGCCCGCGGCCCAGCCGGCCGCGTCTGGCTTCTCGTTTGGCGCGCCGGCCGCAGGGTCCTCGACCTCTGCCTTTGGCAGCAGCAGCACGCCGGCGACGGGCGGCTTTGGCGCCCCGGCGGCGCAGCCCGCGTCCACGGGCTTCTCCTTTGGTGGCGCAGCGACGACACAGCCGGCGACTTCCTTTGGTGGCTTCGGCGCCGCCGCCTCGACGCCCGCTGCGGGATCGACCGGTGGCTTTGGCTTTGGCAGTACCTCGTCGACTGCAACGACCGCGTCCTCGACACCAAGCTCTGGCTTTTCTTTCGGCGCGACGCCCGCCGCTGCCCCGGCCAGCACGGGTGCCTTCTCGTTCGGTGGCTCCACGACGCCCTCGACCTCGACGCCTTCGACGGGCTTCTCCTTTGGCGGCGCCGCAGCCACGCCGTCGACGCCGTCCACGTCTACGTTTAGCTTTGGCGGCAACAACACGACAGCGGCGCCTGCAACGGGTGGCTTTGGCAGCGGCTTTGGTAGCACATCGACGTCCAGCTTCTCGTTTGGCAATGCGGCGGCCAAGCCCTCGGGCTTCGGCGGGTTTGGTGCCGCCGCGCCGGCCGCGCCTGCATCCGGTCTCTTCCAGCTCAACGCGGCCTCGTCGACCAACGCCTTTCCCGGCGCCACGAACGCGCTCGCGGCCGCGACGTCGGCGGCGGCCAACTCGCCAATGGAGAGCCTCACGGGCATCCGCATGGCGTACATGGACCCGCAGCAGTCGCGCTTCAAGCACATGCTCTACAACGCCGTCGACCCTGCGCAGAAGCATCTGTACGTGCGGCCGGCGCACATTAGCGAGAAGCTTTGGACACAAGCACAGCGCGACAACCCGGACCCGGCCAACTGCGTGCCCGCGGCCGTCATTGGCTTCAAGGAACTCTCGACGCGCATCAAGCTCCAGCAGGAGCACGCCGACAAGTTTGCTACATATGCCGAAGACATGGTGACGCAGGTCAAGGAGATGGAAAAGACGTCACGCGAAACCGACGTCAAGCTCGCGCAGTGTCGCCACCAGCACGTCGCGCTCTTCCATCGCCTCATTCAGGTACCCGCACCTCGCAGCACCTTGGTCACCGATGTCTTCTAGCTCATGCGAAAGCTGGAAGTCTTCAAGAACCTCCGCAAGCCGTTGCACGCGGACGAAGTGAAACTCTTGTACGCTCGCTACTCGTCGTCGAAGTCGCACTCACTCCGTGCGTAGGGAGACGCTCAAGAAGGTGGCCAGCATGCTCGACAACCCAACGCAGTTCAAGGCCCGCATGAACGAACTCATGGCCCTCCAGGCGATGCAGGCGGCCAAGCCGCACCCGGACCAGGAGCAATGCCAGCTCTCGGAGCAAGACCTGCACCTCGTCTTTGGCGTAATATGCTCATGCGATCTGCGGCGCCGAGGGCTCATGCATTTGTAGATCATGGACCGGCAGCGACAAGGCCTCGAGCATGTCACCAAGGTCCTCTCGCAGGACATGCGCGATGTCGAGATCATGCAAAAGGCGCTGGCCGACGACGAATACTAAGCCTAAATACAATTCACTGTCTACCGCGTATGCACCAACGCCATCAGCGTATCCGCGTCCTCGCGCGGTCCATGGCAGTAGATGGTTTAGCATCAAGAGTATATTATGTCGTGGCAGGCAACACCTCACCGACCCTTCTAACAGTCACGCTCGTGGCGTCGCATATTTAGTGGTGGTGGGGGTCCGTGGGGCCCCACGTCTCGACGATGATCGGCGACTCCTCAAACTGATGGAGCGGCGGCGGCGACGACAAGGTCCACTCCAACGTCTCGTGGAGGTCCGGGATGACGACATCGGCATCACCGGGCTTCGGGGCCGAGCTGAACGACGCGGCCAGCGGGCGGGCGGCCGACGGGCGGGCGGCAGCTACATCATCATCATCATGAGCCTCTCATCCTGCCATGAAGAAGCATCTACCGAGGGTGCGGAGGGCGGCGACGCGGAGCATGATGGTCGACTTGGGGGAAATTTCTTCACTAGCAGCCTCGGACGGCCAGCTCACGCCCGCCACCCTTTGTATACCATACTTACTTCAAGTGAAATGGCGCACACACGCACCGACAACCCCACCCCTGCCAAGAAAAACACGCCAACCGCAACAAAAACATGCAATCTTCCGTATCCGTATCCGGATACCCACAGACAGGCCAGTCCACACGAAAATACTGTGCGTTGTCGACCCGACCATTGCACAATATAGTGTGCCTGCAACACCCACACAGGCAAGGATCGAGGCGCGTGAGGCGAGCACGACAGCGTGCGCCGATGACCAATCCATTCTTTTGTGCAGTGGCAACGTCCTTGATATGGAGACAGCGCCGATGGCCGGAATGAAAGAGGCCGACTCAATGAGGCGGTGGCTCACACTACTAAAACAACCTTGAAATAGCGTACCATGACATGCCAATGGCAACCTGGCGACGTTGATCGCAGGCCTTCGTTGACGCGACGCTGCGCCGGTCAAGCGTCGTGAACGCCGCACTGCTGCTTAGCTGGTTGTTTAGGATGTATAATATATGTATGCAGTACTCGTGTCCACTGCTGGAGCAGATCTTAGTCCTCTTTGATCGTCGCCGCTCGGCGCATATTATGCAACGAGCCAGTTCCATGCCCTTGCATGGAAGGGCAATCCATGCTCGATGCAAGCCGGTGCATGGAGCGACAAGGACGGAAGTAGTAGTATAAGTTTCTAAGAATTAGTACGAACACGGTCATTTAAAAGCGCTGCTTCTTGGCATGCTTGGGCGGTGCTTGGGCCTTGCGCTTGAGCGAGTCCACGAGCGACTTGAGCTCGCCCTTGCCACTGTTAGGCTCGGTCGACGTCGGCGTTGCCGTCGCCGGCTGCGACTGCTTCTTGCGACGCGCCTCAAAAATCGCTTCCGTGGCTTCCGTGCGCTTGAAGCGCGCGTCCGTCGGGTCCAAGCTAAAGTCGGGGTTGTTGTTGACAAGCTGGCCGAAACGATCATCGGCAGCGTTAAACTGAAAGTCCGCTTGGCGGCCCGCGGCCTTCTCAAGCTTGGCCAGTTCCTTCTTGTGGCGCTTGCCCTTCTTTTCCTTGTGCTTGTCGACCTTGGAAATGACCTTCATGTCAAAGTCGCGCTCGTCGTCGTCGCTGCCAATTACGTCGTCGGCCTTCTTGGCCGCTGCGTGCTTGCCCTTCTTGGCCTGCTTGAGCGCTTCGAGCTGCGCCGCATGCGCGGCCTTGGCCTCCTGCTTCTTGTTGCGCTTCTTCTCGTTCTTCTCGAGCTTCTTCTCGCGCTGATACTTTTCAAACGGCGTCTCGTTGGCCTCGAGCTCCTTTTGCTTTCTCGCTTCGAGGATCGCGGCGCCCGGCGTGAACGTCATCTCCATGCCGCCGTCACCGCCTTCGTCCTTGCCGAAAAGTCGTCGTTGAAGCCATTGTCGTCGTTGCCATTGTCGTCGTTGGCCAAATCGCCGAGCAGCGCCGCGCGGTACTTTTGCTTGAGCTTCTCGACCTTTGCCGCGCTCGACGCCTTGTCGGTATCGTCCTCATCTTCGGACGACGACACTTCCGACGCCACATACTGGGCGAAGTCGTCGTCGTGCATGTCCTTCCAGTTCGCAATGCGCGTGAGGCGCTCGTTGCGCTCGCCATCGTCGGCTTCCCACGTCAGCTCGAGCTCTGTGTTTTGGAGCGCGAGCGTCGCAAAGATCGCGGGCGTGTACGAGTCGGGCACCGACGTCGCCTTCTCCTTCGGGGCATGCGCAAAGGTGACGTCGTCCGGTACAAAGCGAAGGTCGAGTGTGTTGGCCGACGTCTCGTACTCGAGACCGTCGCACGCATCAAAGACTGCGCTCGCCGCGGCGACCGTGTTGAACGTCGCGACGCCGTAGTAGTACTTGAGTTTCTGGAGCTCAAAGTTGCGGAGCTTTTCCTTGTCAAAGCTAGACATGTCCATGATGAATTTCACGCCCAATGGACCGCAAACGACATACTCTTCTTCGTTCGACGCCGACTTCTTCATGCCGAGCGGGTCGTCGTCATCGTCGCTTTCGCTCTCGTCGTCGCTGTCCTCGTCATCTTCCTTCTTCTTCTTCTCATCGTCCCAGAGACCGCGGGGACCGTACTTCTCTTCCTCAGCCTGCAACACGATGAGCATTCCAAGTACAGACGACTGCACGGGCCGCACCATCTTTTGCAAACCAAACTCGGACGGGTAGATCGTGACGTCGTGGACGACGCCGCCCGCAGGCACGAACGACTCGAAGAGTGCGTAGAGGTCCACCGCACGCATGCGGGACCAGTCGCAGTTCATGATCGCAAACCGCTTGGTCTCGTCGCCCATGGGAATATCCTCGGCAGGCTCATGCGTCGCCTCGTCGTCGACCTCGGCGTCGTCGTCGTCGCTGTCGCTCGAGTCGCTCGACCCCGCGGCGTCGTCGCTGAGCTCGCCGCGCGCCATCTTGTTCAGGTATGCAATGCGCTTCTCGGCCGCCGTCATGGGCTTGGCGGTCTTGCCTTCGATGTCATCGTTGTCATCTTCGTCCGCGTCCTCCTTGTCCTCATCCTCGTCTTCGAGGTTGTAGTACTTCTTCATCTCGTTCTCTTGCTCCTCAATGCGGCGACCATACTTGTCGTACTTGCCTATAAGCCATGTAAGATCTTCAAGCGCATGAAAGGCAATGTGTGTACCTTGCACGCTCTGAAACTTCTTGTCGGTCAAGACAGCTTCGAAGCGCTTGTCGAGCTGGACCTTGTTGCGCTTCTTCGAGTTGCGGGCAAAGCGCTATGAGCAGGATAGACAGTTAGTTAGTAGAAGCACAAGCAGGATCGTTGTACCGGATCGTTGTGCACTTTGCTAAAGCGCGGGTCCGAGACGACGGTGTTCGGCGGGCTCATGATGGCGGGTGGAATTTCGGCAATTGGATTAGTTGGCCGCGATTTCAAGGGAATTGATTGGACAGAAATCCCAAGTTTCTTTTAAGTACGCCTTATGATGTCGTTAAAGTACGATTTACGCTAGTGCAAGCTTACCGGGCCATCGTAAGTGCGCTTTGGCATGATTGTGCCACCGCTTATTGCCCGGCTCGACCATCGAGGTGCGCATGGCTTGCTTTGGCCCTACGATCGAGCACCGTCGCGCCTACAGCGTTATCGCTGCATCGCCAGAATGATATGGAAAACCAAGGGCCAGCATGATGATGCGTAGAGCGTGGCATCTGGCGACCCTTCAAGGTCCGCCATGGTATCGGCTCGGTGGAGCTTGATGGCCACACGACCGCGCAACGCAGCTGTGGCTTGTCAGAAGGTCGCGGTCTGAGTGCCGAGAGCGCAAGAACAGGACGTGTTAATTCGCCCAAGCCACGGGTTCCACCTAGCGTTCTGTTGTTTAAATTACAAACCGGTCTATTGTCCGCGGCCTGCTATCGTGAGCGACATCGTTTACTTGGCCAAGGTCACGATCGCCTTCTTCCAGTCCTTCTCCTTGTACACGTAGCGACCCTGCATCGCGCGCTTGAACTTGCCTTCGTAGTTCATCGTGCGCACGTTCGTCACGGGCAGGCGGTAGACCTTCTGGAGGTACTCCTTCACGTCGTGCTTGGTGTAGCTCGGCTCAACGCGGAAGATGTGCTGGTTCTCCGGGAGACGCGTCTTGGCCGTCTTCGCGACGTACGTCACGGCCATGTTGGGGAAGCGGAGGCGGTTCCAGACCATCTTGACGTATCAAAACCACGAATATGCGTCCAGCGGACGGCGCCGATGCAAGATTTTAGCCAATCGACAGCGTGGATTGCGCTCAAATGCTGGGTTTTTTAACGAATCATCGAGAGGCAAATGACTGGTGGGGTTTTTGCCTCGTGAAACTCGATACAATGCGATCTCGCCGTCTTTTTCGTCGCATATTGCCGATGCATTCTGGCTGATTATCAATATAGAAGGGTCATCGCGGCGGCAATAGAGGCTGCAAGAGTGCATCATTTTGGCCAATTAAAAGCAAGCTCGATTGTGACTGGCTGGCACGCTGGCAGCAATATGACTGGAGGGAAATTACGTATTGGAATTTCTGTTCATTTCATTCGAGTTCTCGCCTGCCCACTCAACATTAAATATGGTACGTTAGGCGCGGCGACCGAATCCCGTGTATGGAGAGAGAGGGCACTAAGGTTGCGCGATTAGGATCAACCCGTCAAGCACGCCAAGGTCATCCGCGTTTTGGGCCGCACCGGTAACACCGGCAACGTCACCCAGGTCCGCGTCGAGTTCATCGATGACTTCGGCACGAAGGAAGCCCGTACCTTGATCCGTAACGTCAAGGGCCCGGTCCGCGAAGGCGACATCTTGTCCTTGATGGAATGGGAACGCGAAGCTCGCCGCTTGAGATAAATTGCCCCCTCAAAACGGAGCAAGAACAGGCCAACGCGCGTGCACCTCCTCGCTACTTTGCAGACGAAGAACGACCACAACCACCGGCCTTGTTTTGATCTGCACGGTTATATTCCAATGAGAATGTGTTAATGATGGGCAATCTCGTATTTCGTGTCGTCTTCCTTCCTCTCTCGACCGGAGCCGTTCTCTCAGCGTGCTTCGTGATGTGTGGACGCTTGGCTAACGCCACCTTCGCTGTATGCTGCTCTCCACCTGTGCTCACGTTTGCAGTCCAGCTTCGAACCGTCAGATTCGCCTCCTACAGTCAAGTCTTCACGCCCATCCTAGAGCCACGTAGCTCGCCTGCCCACCGGGCGAATCTGCTCTTCGTTTCTCTTCGTTGCTGCTTTAATGTCTTTAGGTAGAGAGAAAGCTATTTCGCCTCGCTTGCGGATCTAATCTGGAGCAAACGATGTTTGGGCCACAGTCAGGGTCGATGCTGGGGCCACAATGCGTCGTGCGTGGCACACGGGACGCGCGGGTGCGAAGATCTTCGCGGGTTCAACCTCCATACCATCGTTGATTGGCTATAATGTCGATAAATGCATCAATTTTTGGCCAATCACGGCTAGTAGCAATCGGCATGACGCAGGACGAAGTGAAGATCACCGCGTCGCTCGCGTGTGCGTACTTCCACCCGGGAAGCGCGGTGCGTGGCTGCCTCGAGATCCGAACGCCCAAGGACCTCTACGTCGAGGCTGGCGCTGTCCAGCTCCACGGCCACATCTCTGTTGACGCGGATCTGCTCACGGTGCCCATTGTGACCCTGGCCAATTTGGACGACGACCTCGCCACATCGCTCCAGCTGCCCGACGTGCGCAGCTTCTCGGGCCAAACAGGCACGTGCATCTACCAGAGCAAGCCCAGTGTCCTCTTCTCTGATACGGACGTCCACGAGACCCTGCGTACACACTTTGCTGTCGGGCTGCCAGACGACATGTGCCCGACGTTCAAAGGTCTCTCGATGCTGGCAGCGTCGATGGTAATACTGACGAGCACCAATAGGCATGTCCGCCCGCGCCTTTTATATCCTTACGTTTATTCTCAAGATCAAGGGCACTTCGCTCGCCCAGTCGCTGCATGTGCCTGTCGAAATCTACGCACCGGCGTACGCATTCCGCCTCCAGAGTCCGTGTCGATCGCCCGTACCCGCCGCGCTGCTCTCGCCGATGGTGGACGAGCACGAGAAGAAGATCGTGCCGGTTGCAGTGCGTCATGGCCACGAGATTCCGTTCGAGATGAAGCCGCGCCTCATGCATGGCCGCGTCGAAGTGGGTATGTCCTCGACACTAGTCACTAGTCACTACCGCGGCAGCTTCAACGGTGCTACTAGAGCGCGGCCTTGGTGTGCAGCAGAGCCACTTTACGATCGGGCAGCACTTGGTGCGCGTCATTTTGCACAAGCAGGCCTTCTTTCCGGGAGATACGCTGCTCGTGTCGTTTGACTTTGCGGCCGCTACCATGGCATGCGACTCGGTCAAGGGTGCCCTGGTGCTCGAAGAGCATCTCTGCGAGCACTCGCTCGAGCCGGGCAAGAAGGTCGCCACGACGACGCTCGAGACGGTCATCGAAGTCACGGCCGACCTCCTCCAAACCAACGTCTGCTCATGCGGTAGAGGATGTACAATAATCGTTGCATGTAGATGCGCTTTGGCGTGCCATTCCACGCCCAGCCGTCGATTGAAACGGACCTCGTGAGCTTCAAGTACGCCATCTCGTTCGAGTTTCATCTCGCGGGCGGCCGCATGTTCCGGTGGGCGACGCCGGTTGTGGTCGTGGCACCACTGCCGCCCGTGCCAGGCCACTTGAATGTGGCAGCGCCCGTGTACAACGGTCCGTCCCGCGCCCGCGCCCTGCAGATAGTCGTCTAAGGCGTGTTCTTATACAAGAAGTCGGAATCGTACGAAGAATACAAGCAGCAACATGAGATCTTATGCGCCTCGTCAGCAGTATATCGTGGCTGGTCTAGCGCTTAGTGGTGCTCGGCGAGGTAGTCGAACTTGCCGTTCACGCGCTTCCAGTAGTCGGACTTGGCCTTGTCTTCGTCGGTCGCGCCCTTGGTCGGGAGGTAGCCGCAGATGAAGAGCGAGGCGAGGCCACCGTAGACGAACGGGCGGAAGTACGGGCGCTTCAACTCGTGGACGATGAAGTTACCGTAACCATTCTTGTGCCAGCGGGCGGCTTTAGCGGCGACCATCTTCCAAGGGGGATAATTTGTTCGGACTGACTTACACCAGCTCCACCACTCATCGCCTTCGTACATTCACCGTACAATCGACGTACGTACACTGTACGTTAAACGTACGTAATTTTATACGTGGCATTCCGCGATGCAATACAAACAACAAGATACGGGAGCCGACGTGAACACGTACGAAGCGACGTATCCTTCGCCAGCGACAATTTCAGGTCCGGTGAGGACCCTCCCTTTGACATTTTCCCCTTTTTTGGACTTTAGCGCTTTTGGCGCGGTTTTACCAGCGTGACGACAGCGAGGTCCTTCCCTGCGAGTTATTGTTCTGCTGCTCCTACCAAGGTCCTTCCCTGCGAGTTATTGTTCTGCTGCTCCTACCACGGTAGTGGTCTTCAATTCTTGAGGTGAGGAAGGGCCCTGGGTGGGCAAGTGGGCGAATTGCGACTTGCGCAAAGCAACCCTGTGGCGATTGTTTGGCAGCGACCTACGATGGCGTATCGCTCGTCGCATCAACGTGGCGTTGTCGGCTCGCTGTAGAGATCTGGCGTCCAAGCTTGGTCTGTAGTAAGCCCTGCCTGCACGCCTGCTACACAATGTGTGTCGCGGCGAGATACATTCCAGGTATTTGTTGCACTTGGTGTAACATGGACCAAGCCTATCGTTGCCGCGTGTTCCAGGCATCACATGCCCTCCATCTCAAACTCTCGTTTATAGGATCCAGCGAAGTACCTGCTGGCTCAATGGAATATCGCTCACAGCTCATCGTATCGCGCCTGCACAGATCTCGCCGCCGGCCTTTCTCTCCGTCGGAATATCTGGACGCCACCGTTGTACTTGCACCTAGCTGTTTCAATCTGATCACGCAAGGAAGACCTGGTCGGTGCGTGGCGGTCGATGTCGCCATCAATGCTAGTATGCTGTCGCCATGGTGCTGACAGCGTGGAGCATGTTGGTACGCGACAGTCGGTCGTCCGAGGTATCCAGCTCCGCGCGCTGTGATTGGTCCATCGCGCTCGACCTGCAAGCAGCAAACCATTAAATCGAAATCTCGGTGGTGCGAATAAAAACCGTGTTTTTATGCAAGCCGCCGTATGCGCTTTAAAACTACGGAATTAAATTTTGTGGAATAAATTGGCACCCAACAGCCTGCCCGATTCCCGATTTTGGCCAGTGTCGACGACGCCCTGCCGCTGCCGATGGGAACGCACCAGGAGCCGAGCGAGTCGACAACGAGCGAGCCGCAAGACGCGCCGCAAGGCCAAGCCAGCATCCCGCCGGGCGCGCGCACCTCCGAGTCGGAGCTGCCGCAGGGTATCGCGATACCGATCCTCGAGTACAGCCAGCTCATGAAGAAGCCGGCGCTCAAGGCCATCGACTTGAACAACGACGACGAGAAGACAATGACGATGGACGACGACGACGACCAAGACTATGTAGATCCGACGCTCTTCTCACCAGAAGTCTCGCGCCACTCGATCGAGGTCGCTGTGCGCCGAGCCCGGTCACTGGAATTGGAGCTCCGCGACATGGCGCAAGAGGTCGCTGCGCATCCGCCGAGCTCGGTGGCGACCGACGTTTCATCGACGCTCCTGACGGCTGTCAAACGTATCGTGGGCGCCCGGAATCGGTACTCGCTTCTCGACGAGAAGCAAGCGTCCGCGGACGCGCAAATGGTCGGCGAGAGCGACAACACGGATGGCGATGGCATGCAGCTGAGCCCCGTGTCCAACGGCGGTGACGTCTTTAAGAGCCGACTGTCGACGCCATCGGTGCTGCGCAAGATCTCGGCCTACGGTCACGACCACGCTGGCTCGATGATCCCACCAAAGCAGAAAAAGCGCATCATGTGGCGCGATACGTCGACGGTCGCGAACGGCGACGACGACGAAGCACTCGTCCCGGACCACGAGGTGAAGATAACTATCTCGGACGATCAGACGACTATGACACGGCCTCCAAAGCGTGCGAACAAGCAAAAGACGGGCGTCATTCGGCGGCTCTCGCCCAAGGAGAAGGAAGAGCTGTACGAGCTGCGGCCAGACCTCAAGATCGTGCCCAACTGGGCGCAAAAGTACCGCGAAGAGATGACAGGCGCCCACGACTCGGTCCAGTGCAACAATTGGCTCGTGCTCTTGATCCTCTTCCTCATCTGCCTCCTCGTGTTTCTATTTTATATGATCAGCCAAACCAAGCCCGAGCAAGGTCTCTAACGTGTGATTGATTACCAACAACACATAACTATATCATATTGGTAGTTTGTCGCCTGTGGACAATATTGTCTTGCACGAGCGATGCCTCCGACGACATGAGTTCCCATTATGGCGCGCTCAACCACGCGCCATGTAGCCGTAGTTGTACTAGTATCCCATGACGGCGGAGCGAGGATAGCGTAATCGCCCTAGCTGGCTGTCCGAGGCACAGCCTTCGTGGACCTCGAACGAGCTTGGCGTACGAGACATCATACAATCAGCTACGACACAGTGCAGAAACGAGCGCAGGTAGTTGTCCCTCTGCATGTGGCTACGACTACGAGGCTAAGTTCTAGGATTCTAGGTCCGCAAGCTTGGCTGCGCCGATGACTCGTTGCGCATGGTGTTTTGCCACTGCTGCACAGACTGCGGCGTCCGCCTCCAGAGTTACTAGCCCAGAATGAGGAGCCTCCCGACGACGCACTGTCTGCTTGGCGATCGCACCACGTTCGTCGAGGTTCATGGCGCGCGGATTTGCCCTTTGTATCCGGATGGACTGCTGGCCACTAAAATAAAACGATGCACATTTTTAAATCATTCCATGCGGCTCTAGGCTTTAAAGACGATACTTTATTAGTAAAAAGATTTGGGATGGCATTTATATACCAAGGCAGGCCGCATTCGAATCCGGATACGCCAGCCTCAATTGCAAACGGTGGACCTCATAGCTTGTCGTCGTCGGTTCCTCGCGTAGTACGATGCTGCGCTACGTCTCGAAGCGAACGATGCGATGGACCGCGCCGTGCGGCCTCGGCGCATGCCTCCCGACGTCGCTGACGCTGCCGGCGCCGTGGAGCGCGCGCTTCAAGTCGTCGTCGGCGTGCATCGCGGACGAGTTTCCGGACCACCCGGTGCTCAACTCGTGCGTGTTTGACTTTCCGTTTGATGGCGCCGAGTACAACCTGAGCAACGGCCGTCACAAGTACAACCGACGCGTGGCCGACTGGGCGACGGAGAAGATCAACATCTCGATGGGCGCGCAGAACCGCGTCGACCACGAGCACATGGCGCAGCTCATTGCGCTCCTCTCGGTGCGCAACTACTACCAGGAAGCCATCGAGGTGCTGCAGTTTGCGCGCAACAACGGCGCCAAGCCGCACATCTCGGCGTACTCGCAAGTCATTGCGTCCTGCTATGCGCATCAGCGCTACGACGAGGCGCTCCAAGTATTTGACGTCATGCGCCGCGACGGCTACCGCCCGAGCTTTGTGACGTACTCGCGCGCGCTCTCGGCCGCGTCCAAGGCCGAGTACCACGACATGGTACTCCATGACGCAATCGATATACGAGCGCTCATTCAATATGGTAGACACTCAACCTCTTTGACGACCTCTTCAACGACTGCGACAAACTCACGTTCGACTCGATCAGCATTGCGTGCAACATCGTCTTGCACTCGTGCGGCAAGCACGAAGACTACAAGACGGCCACCGACATTTGGCAGCAGATGACGGACGAAAACATCCCGAAGAGCACGTCGACGTACACGGCGTTCCTGCTCTGCGCCATCAATTGCAAGCAATGGGACGGCTTTTACGCGATCTTGGACGAGGCGACCACGACCGGCGTCGAGCTCTACAGCCAGTCGTACCTCTCCATGATCCAGTCGTGCGCGCGGGCCAAGCGCTGGGAACTCGTCGTGCACATTCACCACAAGCTCGTGAGCCAAAACTTGCAGCTCTCGGGCATCGCGATCGGCGCCGTGCTCATGGCGTACACCAAGCAAGGCGCGCCCGAGCGCAGCATCGAGATCTACAACCAAGTGCTGGCCCAAGGCGCCCACTTGAACACATATGCAGTCTCGGGGGCCGTCACAGCCTACTTGCATCTCGGCGAGTACGACAAGGCGATCGCGCTCTGCGACAAGGTAGGAAGAGGATGCCATGGATGCCATAACCCTTTGCAACATTAGGGCACGACCGAGTGGCCGGCCGCCGGTATGCTCTACAAGCTCAAGGTGCAGCTCCTCATTGCGACCGGCTCGATTGACGATGCGCTCGAGCTCCTGGATGCGAAGAAGCACCTCATGGACCGGACCGCGAGCTGCTACCGGCCGCTCATTGCGTACTTTCTCGAGAAGCGCATGTACGACCAGGCCGTGCACTACTCGCTCGTGCTCTTTGAGACCAACCGGTTTGTGGCCGTGGCCGACTGGACAGCTGCGCTCTCGGCGGCGATCGCGCTGCCGGACAAGTCGCATTATTGGACGTTGCGCAACTGGATCGAGACGCGTGCGCCCGACTACGTGCCGCAGATCCCGGACGAGCTCCTCCTCGAGCGGCGCCCGCGCGAGGCAGCAGCCACGCCGCTCAAGCTTCTCTCGCCGCGGCGGCCGCTCAAGCTCTTGTAAACCAAACTAGTATACGACACCTCTTTTTCTGTAGTCCATCATGTTGTTTGTCGACTGGCAAATGGGATGTGTGATTCCATGCATGGCAGCTACTTTGCCAGCGCTTACAAGTACCGGTGCGGGTTGTGGGGCTTGCCTTCAAGCTCGTCGCGCGCAATCTGTTCGTCCTTGATGAGGAAGTAGAGGAGCGTGAACGGGCCGAGCGTGCCAAACACAAACTTGCCCATGTTGGCGCCGTTGAAGACGAACTCGCGGTCGCAGTTCTCACGCACGCCGTTCCATACTTCGATGTGCTTGTTCTTGTTGAGCGAGCCGCCGTGGCGGCGCTGGGCGCCATGGACGAGGCGAGGGGTCACGCGACGGGCCAACGCTTGCATCTTCTCTCGACCACGAAATTGCTGTGGCCGACTAGGCTCGCCCAGTGGCGACCTCTCGCTTTTGATACGAACATATGCATTCTCACAGGTCAATTGTCTCCATTTTGAAATCGGTGTCGAGGATGCATCATGCAATGATGACCTTTGCATCAACGAGAGCTATTCGACGAGCACGGAGATACAAGATGGTAATAACACGTATGGACGTTCGCTGGAGCACATTATCATCGGATTGCACGCACGCTGCAGACGTCGTTGCCGTCGTGAGGGCGGTAAAGGTGGCTGCAACCAAATGACTGGGAAGATTCGCAGCACAGGTTGTCTGTTGAGTGACTCGACGAGACACTATCTCTTCCATAGCAGATAGTATGTGCAGAAGGCGATTGATTTATTCATTATTCGATCCCGCGCTGGATTAGCGCATGCTGCTGGTAATGGTCGACATGTCCGACTCGCGCACGGTCGACGCATCTGACGGGCGGGGAATTTCCGAGCCGCGCGGGCTGAACGGCATCTCGTCCATGAGCTCCTTGCAGTGTTGCTTGAGCTGGACGCGGTACCGAGACGATTTCAGGCTCATGAGCTGCGAGAGGGCGATGGCGAGCGCGGGGTAGAGCCCACCAGCGACCAGAGTCGCGTAGGCGGCGTACCGAATGCTCCAGCACGACCGATTCGTTGGGTTGGCCGTGCACCGAGTGTACTCGTCCGAGTAGAACGTCGAGTTGAGCACCTTGAGGTAGACGTACGTGTACCAGAGACCGATCGCCGCCATTTGCACGAAGCCTAGACAACGATAAGATGGCGGGTCGCCATGAGATCTTGGTGCGTACCGGCGAGGATCGATATGTGGAGAAGGTAGTTCTCGGTGAGCGTGCGGTGCGGGTACACGGCCATGACGATGACCCACGCGAAGACAACGACAGAGAGGCCCGCGGCGATGGCCATGACGACCTGCACGATGAAGAGCGGCGTGCCGCAGTAGATCGACTGGATGACGCAATACTGCTTGTCGTACTCGCCGCCTTCTAGAACGGAGCAGTCAACCTTGCGATACGACTCGCTACAGACAACGACGGGCATGAGATCTTGCCAGGCAGGGTCGGTGCACGTACCATTGGGCATCGAACGAGTCGACGGCGTTGGGCTGCGTTGGCAGCCAGAACGAGTTGCCAGGGTCAAACGAGTCGTCGCCAAACTGCAGCGTGTAGTTGGACCACAGGCCAATGCCCTGCGAGTAGCTGGACTGGCCATTGTCGCCCGACTGCGCCATCCAGTCGGGCGAGAGTGCGCAGTACCAGACCGAGATCATGAGCAGCGCCGAGAGAAGCACACCTAAGCACGCTGCATGATCTCTTCCTGCCTCGCATGAAAGGCCACGTACAGAGGATGTCGAGAACCCGCGTCTTGAGCTCCATGGTCTCTGGGGTCGACGGCAAGATTTCCACAACCCAGCACTTGCGATTGGCCCGCAGTCCGGATAGCATCCGGTACACACCATATTTTAAAGTAATGTTGAATTTCATCTAATAAACTCTATAAAGATGCATTATAATCGACCTCCGAGCTAAAATTCAGTCGCTCTTCCACGCCAAGCCCCTCCCGCCAGCCTCTGGCGCCACAAGTTGCGGTCGTCGAGCCATCGTACAGTACGTTACCCTAGTGTAGGCATGGCGGAGGGTCCACGTTCAAATGTGTTGCGAGACGATGGCCTACAATGTACCAGACAACATGATGAGAGGATCAGATCTGGTTTGGCGCAACCAGGAAAACCCAAGGACCGAATCGTCGGCGCATATTTAAATTTCATCAAAATGCATCGGCGAGAGGTCATCTCATCAAATGCTATCGCGTAGTAGATGCGTGCACGCTCTCAAGTACTATTACCAATCGTACGAAGAAATGGACTCGTCCGGCCCTTGTCATGCTTTGCTGCCACCCTTCTCCACACCACAATCTGGATCGCGCGCCAGTGAATCGAACGATGGGCTCAGAGAGCGTCGGTCACGATGAACGCGTCGACCAGTCTTGTACTGTCCTGGACGATGGAGCGTGGGCGGTGGACACTATTAGTACATCGCTGCTCCCTAGTGTACCATAGAACTCGAGCCTGCTGGTAGAAATGACAGTCTCGATGATCGTAGCCGCTGGTGGCGCCAGCGTTGCTGCCCAGGTGCTTGATACGCTTGGTATCCGGATGAGCGTGTCTATGTATCCGGATGCTACACACCAGCAGGGCATCATTTCGGAAGATGGCGGCTGCATCCGTGGGCAGTTCGATCAGCGATGAGAGCGCCATGAGCTTGAACGAAGCGCAGCTCATCCTTGAGGACATCGCGCGCGAGTACTCGGCGAAGCGCGCCGTGGGTCTCGTGCCCTCCAAGCCCGTGCCGGCGCGGGCGCTGCTCTGGGAAGAGATGGCCCGCAGCAAGAGCAAGACGGGCGCTCGGAAGGGGTGCCTCTTTGGCCGCGACACAGACCACAAGTGCGACTGCGTCTCGTACGTCCCGTCGTATGTGGACAAGGAGTCGATTGTTTGCTCGGGCTGTGGTCATGGCGCGCCGTGGCACAAGATTGTGGGCGGCGAGCGCGTCACCATGTCCATTGTGGAGAGCATGAACCACGACGAGAACCACAGCGAGCTCTACAGTCTCTATAGCGAGTACGGCTCCGAGTACTATGGCTCCGAGTGCGACGACGATGACGACGAGGACGATGAGGACGACGACGACGACATCAACAACGAGATTGCGCGCCCACTCCAGGCGCTGCCGCCACAGCCCGCGTCGCACCGCGGCTCCCGCACTTCGATCCAGTCGCGAGCAACGTCGTCGTCGTTTGGCATGGGCTCGACAAGCTTTGGCCGGAGCAACCTCCGATCGGGTGGCGCCAACCTCGGCTCGATCCTTCAAACCGTCAACCAGATGCAACGCGACGGGCTCACGGAGGACGAGATCGAGGCCGCGCTGCGCGTCCACCAAGTCGCGTCCAGCAACGACTCGTCCGTGCTCTACTCCAACATCTCGACTTTGTAAATCCGCGTCATGAAGCCACGAAATGGGATATTTAACATGGAATTCTGTGACTTAATAAGTAAGCTGCCGCAGTCGGTCGAGGTGGCAACGAAGGTAGCTATTGAACAAACTAATAGGTGGGCTGGATCTTCTTGACTTCGGCAAGGATCTCGTCGTAGCTTTCCTGGACGTTGAAGCCCTGCTTGCCCGGCGTGACCATGATGCAGCTCGTGGGGCGCTTTGAGGCCGCCGACGCGCCGAGGTCGACCTTGGACGGCGTGAAGACGTACGCGATGTCGTTGTTTTCGCAGAGCACGGGGATGTGCGAGATGACATCGATGGGCGAGATGTCGCCGGCGATGATGCACATGCCCTTCTCGCCCTTGCGGATGGCCTTGACGACCTCCTTGACGCCACGCTTGGTGCACTTGACCTTGGTCGACTTCTTGATGAGCTTGTACACCTTCTTGGTGAGCTTCTTGTTGGCGAGCGGGTTCGCGATGATGCTAACGTGCTTGACGCGCTCCTCGTACGTCACGCCCTTGGCCTCTTCCGTGTCGCTCATCTCAATATCGATTTTGCTTTGGTCTTGGAGCCTCCACGCCACAGCGCCCACCCAACCACCAACCAACCGCCATCTTTCGTTTGATTGGTTATACACACTATTTCATTTTTGGAAGGTTACGTTGGGTTTTAGTGTATATGAAACGCATCTTGTAGGTTTTGTATGGCATACGAAAAGCAAGCATATAATTGAGAGCCATGAAGCCCTTGCACCACAGAGTTTCACGCGGGTCGACAATACTAGAATCGATATTGTAGCTTGCTGCGTCTTATGACTATAGCAGGACGTTCTACCGCGCACATAACGACTGTACCCCGCTCCGTGCCCCGGCACCGTAATGAGCAAGATAGTGCTTCGATGATGGAAGTAATACCACGGCGCATCGGCGACATGGGCGGCGTCTTGCAGCTCATCGCTCGCACTCTGCACTATGACCATCGCGTGGTCGTCGTCGATTTGTTCTAGCGTCGACGACTACAGTGCATTTCTGAGCACGACAACGACACGGACAGATGCTTGCATGTGGCCACTTGCCAATGATGGCCGCACTTGCCGGCGCTGGACGAGATGCACGCGATCACATCCGTACTATGCAATGTGCAGGGCTAGCTTTGCATCATCCTTGTAGTGCGCCATCTAGCTTCTTGACGATCAAATGGAGGTGGCAAGGATGCATCTGCGCGCGGTGAAGCCTCCGAGGTGGGTACCTTGAAACGGCTCGCGCCAAGTTAGGCACGAACATATCGTCAAAATACATGGTATTCCCAGTGTACGGACTTTCTACCCTTGTTACTGCAAAGGCGGTGTCTGAGTTGCGCGCCGCGTTCCATTCTGGCCAAGGTGGATGATGAACTGACGCGCGTGGGTGTCCACGTGGCAGCTTGGCGGCAGAGAGCTCGACCGACGAGCAGCTTGCCGTGGCAAAATTTCAGAGTACGATGATGCATTCTCAACTGGCTTTTAAAGATTGCCACTTGAAGCCGCACCATTGGTGTGGCCTGCACGCTTGCACCACCCTTGCCGAACTCGGTCACTCGTCCCTTCCCTCTTTCTGCATCGACGAGCCGTGTCGTTCGCCGTCTATTTGTCGCACGAACCCGATGTGCAATAGTTGACGTCCGATAGGTGCGTTGCATGTCCAGCGACATCGAGCTGGTTTTGGCGGCAACGTTCGCGCCAAGGACCGGCGTCAGCATCACCAGGTGTCCTGCCGGTTCGCCCCTTCTACCTCGGCATTTGTATGCAAGGGACCTTTGCTAGAATACAAATGACGAGGCACGGATCTCGGGCCATGGCCAATCCAAACGCTTCGTGCCAGCGCCGACATAAAAAGAAGCGCATAATACAATGCAACCCTGCCGTCCACCATACCAACAGTACGATAATTTATTAGAAATTCAATCTCGTGGACCCGCAGCCACAGGCAGCCTGTGTCCATATGCGGAATTCGGCACGTGGCGATTCGGCGCCAAAAGAAACTTGCTCATTGTATGCGGGTAGCCTTGTGACATACAAACCACAACCCAGAGCGCTAGACAGGCAGCCCATACAAAGACCAAGTGCTCGCCGGACGCGCGCGAGCGCAATTTGCGAGGTAAACACTCGTGACGAGCTATCAAATGTCAAAGGTATACGACGTGTAGCAAGGGCACCCATGATGCCCCACTCATTTCGCAAGAAGCACGCAACAGCATGATGACGGATCTCAGCTGTGTCGAGGAACTCCATGCGGTCGCGCCCACAGAGATGCTCGAGCCGGACGCCGTGCGCCGCCACCTGCGGCTGCTGCTGGCCAAGGAGGACAGCCCGCGCCCGAGCGGCTACCTCGCGTCGGTGCAGACGCAAGGCATGGTGGCGTCGTGGCGAAAGCGCATGGTCGAATGGATGCTGCACACGGGCAAGGCCTTTGAGCTCAGCGCCGACACGGTCGAGTGCGCGATCCACTGTATGGACGTCTACTTGGCCGCGCTCTCGGTCGACAAGATTGTGCTGCAACTCGTGTCCATGGTCGCCATGTACGTCGCGTCCAAGATGCACGAGCCGCGCCCGATCCTTATGGAAGAGATGGAGCTCCTTTGCCAGCACAAGTACCCGCGCAGCGAAATCATCCTCATGGAGAAGCAGCTCCTCCACGTGCTCAAGTGGCGCCTCAACCCCGCGACGCCGATTGCGTTTCTTCGGGACCTCCTCACCTTCGAGTCGGTGCCGTCCATCCAAGCGCATCTCGAAGAGGCGGCCATGGAGCTCCTTGAAGAGTGCGCGATCGACTACGAGTACCTCGTGTTCCCGAGCTCGGTCGTCGCTGCCGCCGCCCTTGAAGTCGTGTGCGCCACCCAATTTGGCTGCGCGAGCCCCCTCGCCGCATATGCACTCGACACGCTCGGCGTCGACGCAGCTGCTTTCAAGGACTGCGTCGCCCGCATGATGACGCTGTACGCGCCTGCCGACGTCGAGCCCGAGCTCGCAACCCTCGTGTACGAGGCCAAGAACGACGTGGTGGCCGAGGATTGCAAGCCTCGGAGTGCGAGCCCGACGTCCATCGACAGCCCCGGGCGCGTCGAAAAGAAGCGTCGGCGCGACGACGATGACAACGAGGAGGCCGTCGCCGCGTCGCCCCGAAAGAAGCAGCGGGCGACTGCTTAGATGTGTACATCGTCGCTTTTTATTAGAGTCTAGATCCGTTCATGTGTCCGGCTGCGTAACCCAAGCCAACTCATACAAGCTTATTTATCAACTACGATCTTATCTTCTCGGTAGCACCATTGGCGTCAACGAACAACCATCATCCGCTGTCCCATATATGGCTACTGCATCTGGTCATGGCAAGCCAACTCTGAGGTTGAAGCGGACGTCAGTTATTACCGCTCTCGGTGCAAATAATACCAGAAACGACCAGTCCCTTCGGCGCCGCCATGGCCTCGAGGAAGACCACGGCGCATGCGATCGCACAAGACGAGTGCGATGGCGACGACAACAACAACAATGCAAAGACGAGTTGCACCGAGCCCCGCAAGGTCATCATGCCCAAGCCATGCCCCGACCTCCGCGTCCGGACCGGCGGCTTCCAAAAGATCGAAGAGCGAACATGGAACGTCATGCGGTCCCGGCGCACGATGACCAAGCAGGCGGCGACGCCCGAGCCGCTGAACAACGACGACTAAGATGACACTAAGATGCATGAAGTGGCGTCGAATCGCTTGCATGATCATGCTGCTTCGTCGGCTGGAGCGGCCTGCTTCCGCCATGCTCTTTTCAACAATACTGGCCAATGGAGGCCGCGTATTTTCTAAATAATGGACCAATCGCAGACGTCTGTATCGTATTTTGACCAATCAATGGGATGCGTCGGGTGCGGAATACAACCAATAAGCGGCGACAGTCTTGGCGGGCTCACAATTCGATACTGAGGTGGCCGCCGCCAGTAGCGCGAGTCCGTGATCTCGCGACCAAGTATGGAGAAGAAGATGGAGAAGATGATCCACAACAACATGCAGCTCCTCGGCAACCGCATCCCGAAGGCGAAGCGCGCCCAGACGATCCTGGACATGGCCCGGATCCAGCACGAGAAGAAGCGACAGCGCGTGATCGAGGAGGACGAGGATGACGACGACGTGCCAATTCTTCTACCCGGCAGCCGAACGCCGACGCCAGTAGCGCAAACAAACGTCGCCCGCGCCTCGCCTCTGGAAGGCCACGTTGACGCAGCCTCGACGCCGACTGCGGTACGACCTACTGCTGAGGCGCACATGTGGCTCATTGTATCTTGGTAGAGCAAGCCTGCGATCCGCGCCGGTAAGCCTCATTTCTCTCGTCTTGAAGCACTTGGCCCACACGACGAAGCAGTGAGCGTGCTCGCGCGGCTGCCGTCGCCCGCGGTCGCCCAGTCACCGAGTCGTCCTCGCCCCCCCATTCTCCTCCACAACCGTGCATCAGCGACTGCGGTGACGCCGCTCGCATCACCCGCCGTGCGGTCGCCCGAAGGTACGCAATGCTACACGATTCAACTGCGAACGGATGCACGCTAGTGACGCTTCTTCGGGTGGAATCGGCGCCACCAGTTGCCTCAGCCGCGCCACCAGCTGTGCCACAAACACCAGTTCTTGAGCGCGTCTCGTCGCCGCCAGCCAAGAAGCCCAAGAAGGCGCTCTCTACGCTCTCGTCGAGCTTCAAGAGCATGTGCTTTTCGACCGAAGACCCGGCGACCTCGATCGATGTGACGCCGGACGGCCAGTGTATCATCATCGCCTTCTCCAACGGCTCGGTGCGCCTCTTTGATATCAACAGCTCGTGCACGGAAGAGCGGTAAGTATCTTGCCGCGGAAGTGACATCTGAGGATGTGTTGCAGGTATGGCTATCTTCTCGGACACCTCGACGAAGAGCTCAACCAGCAAATGACGCCGGCGACGGTCCGGCTCAAGGTGACGCCGGACGGGTCCTACTGTTTCGTGGGCTGTCGCGGCACGTCGCCCAAGACCGTCATGGCCATCCACTTGGACCGCTTCCGCCACCACAAGAGTATGGACTTTCAACGCGTTCTATCAACTTGATATTGATGTGCTTGGGATAGGCAGCGAAGACGAGACCAATTTGCTCAAATTCTTCTTCAGCGACGCCAAGTTGCGGGTGCGTGGAACTCTCCACCGTGCGTATTAGTGTGGACGACGTATGATGTCCATATTAGGGCTTTGCGGATGCATCCGACAATACGGCCACGGACCCGCAGAAGAAATCGTACTTTCTACTCTTTGGCCTCGGCGTGCAAAATTTCCGGCTCTGGAAGTTTGAACAGGCCGAGAACCGCCGGCCCATGTGGACGTACCTTCGCCAGTTCAACTCTGCGAGGTAGATGGTCTCGAAATGGCTCTCGGTAGCAAGAGCACCTTTTGTAGCAACACGGCCATGCACGCAGCCTTCTTCTCTGCGTCGTCGGCCGGCCTCTCGTTTGCTGGCGTCGGCCTGGACAGCAACCTCCGCATCTTTACGTTCACAACCGACTCGGCGCTCATCGAGGGCGGCGAGACAAGCCAAGTTGTGGTCCCCAACACCAAGGTACCCACGTCCATATCTTGCACGCACGGATGGATGATCCGATATGTATAGGACATTACGTACATCAAGGGCCAGTACGCGTACGGCTACACCAACGTGGGTGGCTTTTACCGCCACTCGCTCCTCGGTATGGACACGACGCATCCATATATCACGACGTAGCGATGGTGTATCGTAGAACCATCGGCGCCGCGGCAAGAGTTTTTGCTCAACGTGGATGCGTCCAACGCGCGGTCCCGCGGCGCGGGCATCGTCGACCACATTTACGCGACCGAGGTCCGTCTCGACCCATATCGGGTTTGGTTGGATATGGATGCATATGGTAGAATGGCAACCACGTCTTGGCGCTGGCCGATGGCACCGTCTACTACTGCAACCCGTCCGTGTCCATGTCGCTGCACATGATCGGATCCACGATTGCACCGGGCTTGGTCCAAAAATATGGGATTCCCGCGGCCATCTACGTGCCGATGACGGCCCAGTCGATCCAAGAGCCGGTGGTTGCGGTCACGTCCAACTGCGAAGACGACCGCGACGGCTTCTTCACCGTGGATCCGGTCAAGAAGCTCGAACGCGCGCTCGAGCGCGGAAAACCATCCATCGGACTCACGTGCTGGGTGTGCCAAAGCCACACGTCGCTGCATTGGGGCGTCAAGAATAAAGCCATCAAGCAAGAGACAAGCAGCAAGGGCGGCAGTAGCAGTAGCACGAACAACAACGTCACGCCGCCGAAAGCACCGACGCCGCGCCCGCCGAAACCCGCGGCGACGTCGACGGCGTCGGCTGCACCGAGCCGCCACGAGCTCGCGACGACCGTCTCGACGCTGACCAAAGAGCTCGCCAACGCCCAGAAGCGAGTGACGCAAGTGAAGAACGAAGCTGACCGCCGCCTCCGCGCCGAGCTCCAGCTGCGCCGGACGTGGAAGGCGCAGACACTCGAGTACGAAGAGAAAATCGACAAAGGTGCTATCTACATCGCACCGTCGTCGTTTCGATCGAACTTTTTTGCTAGCGCAAACCGCTGCCGACGTGAGCCACGCCAAGGTGACGGCGCTGCGTCAAAAGCTCGCCGAAGTCGAAGCCAAGGTCGCGCACGAGGCGCTGCGGGCAGAACAAGAGGCAGGTGTCCGGCTGCAGTACGAGCAGCTCTGCGTGCAAGTCAAGGCCAAGATCGCCCAGGCCGAAGCGCAGCAAAAGGTCCTCGAGCAAACGACCAAGACGCTGATCCGCGAGATCGACCGCAACGTCCAGTCGCTCAAGGTACACACACCATCGAGTTCTTAGCTCATAAGTCGTGGGAATGTAGGCGGACACGGCCGAGACGGTCGCGGCCATGGGCAGCGCAAGCCACGGACCCGAATGCGTCATTTGCCGCGACAAGACAGCGAACATGGCCGTATATCCCTGCGGCCACCTCTGCTTTTGCCAAGAGGATGGCGAGCGCTACCAGGCGCACGCGATCCACTCCAAGAACTGCCCCGTGTGCCAAGTCGAAGTCATTTCGCTCCTCCGCGTCTACGCCCCTTGAATCCATCGATACCGTCTCCCGCCCGCTTAATATATACTAGTTGTTATTGCCACACCGTTCTTATCTTTCTTAGCTACAGCAGTCCATCGGTCGATAGATATCCTTGAGTCCTCGAAGGCGCGCTAGCGGATGTCGGAGCTCACTTCAAGTTTCTTTCTCAAGTCGCGCCACCGCTCAACATGCACACGTCTTCGAGAAGAGGTCGTCGACCACGCCCCGCCCATAGCTTTCAGCAATTCAAGGAGGCTGTACATTGCTGTTGCACCCACAACGCCAACTTGGCAACAACCATCAAGTATCGGCATGGTAGAGACGCAAACAACAATTGAGTGGTTTTATTCCGTAGTGTCTAGCCTGGTCTTGGTCGATGACTAAAAGTACAAGCCCGGCGACTGGGTCGTCGCCCACTGCGCCGTGCGGAGAGCACCGAGCGCAAACACCTCACGGCGCGTCGCAACGTGCTTGATCTCGATGCGCTCGCCAGGGCCGGCAAAGTAGACGGTGTGCGTGCCAATCTCGTCGCCGAGGCGGAGGCTTTCGCAGCTCACGGTCTCAAAGACGCCGGTCGCCTTGACAGCCGCCGAGAGCGTCTTGCCCGTGCCGCTGGGTGCGTCGAGCTTCTTCGTGTGGTGCACCTCGAGCACCTGCGTGTTCCACGAGCCGTCCTTGGGCAGAGCGTGCGCGGCCGACGCCGCCAGGTCCGCGACCAGCGGGACACCGATCGAAAAGTTGCTCTTGATGACGACCGGCGCGCGCTCGGCGTACTTGCGCAGGAGGTCCATCGGCAAGCTGCCGGTCGTGCCAATCACAAGCGCCGGCGACGACGTCCCCGCAAGGAGCTTGGTCACGAGCGCAGCCGTGCCTGCTGGCAACGTCACGTCAATCACCACCTAGTATCAATGTATCAAGGTTGGCCTTTCCGGGGGATGAGAGGTGTACCTGCGCCGAGGCGGGGAGCGGCGCCGGCGTCCGGACGTCAATGGTCGACGCTGTGAACGCTGTCGTGTCCTTGGCGAGCTCGGCCGCAATCAAGTTGCCGAGACGTCCCTTGGCCCCGTGGAGGGCAATTGAAAGCGATTTCGACGACGTCGACGCGGCGGCCAGTGGTGCCGTCGACGCTTTGAGCGCCTGGTACTCGGTGATGGCGGCGGCGAGGCGGTCGGCCCCGAGCACCATCTCGTCGGCCGTGTACCACGAGAAACTCAAGCGCAAAAAGTTGGTCATGGACGCGCCAAACGACGAGCCCGGCAAGAAAAGCACCTTGTGCTTCTCGGCGATCGGGAGGAGCTCCGAGGCGAGGAGGCCCTTCGGGAGCTTGACGAGGATAAAGTAGCCGCCGTCTGGGCGCTCAAACGTCGTGCCCGCCGGAAGCTTGGCCGAGAGCGCCTTCATGAGCGTGTCGGCGCGCGACCAGAGCGTCGCAGTCGTCCAGTCGAGGTGCGTTTGCTGGCCACCCGACGTGATCGCCGCATGGACAATACCCTGGACGACGGGGTTGATGCCGCCGCTGCTGTCGAGCTGTCCGGACGCGATCAGCGGCTGGAGAAGCTTCGTCGACGCTTGGATCCACCCGAGGCGGAGCGCCGGCGCGAGGATCTTGGAGAACGACCCGAGCGCAAACACCGTGCCGTACTTGTCAAAGGTAAACATGGGCGGCGGCGGCGTAATGTGCGGGAACGAGAGCAGCTGGTAGACCTCGTCGGCGAGGATCATGAAGCCGTACTCGTGGCTGAGCTCGACGAGACGCGCGCGCTTGGCGACGCTCATGGTGCGGCCCGTCGGGTTGTGGCACGTCGGGATCGTGTAGAGCGCCTTGGGCACGACGCCCGACTTGAGGAGCGCCTCGAGTTTGTCGACGTTGAGGCCGTCTTCCTCCATTTCGATCTGGCGAATGTTCATCTTGAAGTCCTTCATGATGCTCAGCGCCAAGAAATACGACGGCTCCTCAAGGAAGACGAGGTCGCCCGACTTGAGGTAGATGGAGCAGAGGAGCGCGAGGCCGCCCGTGACACCGTTCGTGATGAAGAGCTGCTCCGGGTCGACAGGTGCCTGGTACCCTTTCGAGAGAAAGGTCGCAAGCGACGCTCGGAACTTGGGGTAGCCCTGGATGTGGCCGTACTGGAGGAACATCGGATCCGACTCGGTGAACTTGGCGGCCGCGCTCTCGCGGATGAGCTGCAGCGGCAGCATCGTCTCGGCGGGCTGGCCCACTTTGAAGTTGATCATGACGTCCGCCGTCGGGACGATGTATTGGCCGTAGTCGCCCATCCTCAGAGATTTCGAAAATGCAAACTGGGAACCGTCCGAAGCTTGGATCGCGACATGTTGAAGATTGTATGCTATACAAAGGTTAAGTGAATGAAAGCAGCCCCGCGATTGGCCCGTACGTGGCAAGACCACAGGATTCTTCCCGCGACCGTGTGGCGACCTCGAAGGTGCTTGAGCAATCGGTGCGTCGTTGAAGTCGTCACATGGATACCGACTGCCGATCACATACGACTTCGGACAAGTTAGTGTAGCCAGTCCTGTACTACTACTACTCGTACTCGATAAGTGAACGGCAACAGGAATCTCATCCTGGCGCTTCAATTTGACACTTGCACGTGGCCGAGCACGAAGCGAGAGGCAGATTCAAGCATTCGGGCTACCAAGGGCATGCAATAGCCTCTTTCCTTCGTCAGTAAGAACGTCCTTGGTATTCTGGTGGCATACCAGCCTGCAAGGAATTTATTCGTAGTATTTCATGCCATTTCAAGTCCTTGGGTATACGATCAACTCGGATCAGTGCACGGGGCAGGCAAATAAGGTTCGCGTTGTTGATCATTGCGCCGTACCACGCGACGAAAGCAGACTACAGGAGGACAGGAAACGTTATGCGAGCCAATCATGGATCGCCACGTCATGACGGGCGCTCCGTCGCACGCGCGCTGCTATCAATATTGTACAACGCGAGAGAGTTGCCTGTAGCCGTCTGTGCTAGTGCGTAGGCAAATAGCATTTCTCAGACTGACATTGGTGAGTGAGGACAAGGAAACCATTTCTCAGACTGGTAGAATTGGGAAAGCCAAGAGAACCTGCAGAGGCACCAAAGGGATGGCTCGAGCGGCGTGCGTAGGACGTGCATGGATTTCGGACCTTGCGGATCGCCACATGCAATGCCTCATGCCGCGTGTAGTTCGTGCACGACACATTCCAATGGCTCGGATGCCGTGGTATCCAAATTCGTGAGAAGGCTCAAGCGTAGCCGTTCAACGAGCTTTCCGTCGCAGTAGCAGAGCAAGAAGCAGTCGGTGCCGCGCAAGCTAATGGTCGGACAGCGCTTGAGACGCGGGTGGCTGTTCATTGCGCTGTAGACTGAATCGCCACGCACCGTAAGCTGCGGTGCAACGCGAAGCTAGGAGGGTGTTAGGGTGGTTAGGAAGACCGGGCGACGCGGAACAACGCAACGTTCTTGACGTTGTTGAAGCGAAACGGGCTGAAGTTGACCTTTGCGCGCCGACGACACCAGCCGCGTCCTATGCTTCAGAACTCGCCCACGTGTACAGCACTGCAGCGTACTAGTACAGGCAATCAAACCATAGACCAGAGGGAAACAGGCCGTCAGTAGCCCCATGGCAATGCTCAGAACTGCGCCATCTGCTTCGTGATTGCGGCGATTCCCGGCACAAGACAGTAGAACATCCACGGATAGACGCGCACGATTGCAGCAACATGACCGGTAATGGACGCGATGATCGGGGCGTGGACGACGACGGCGATCACAAGAAGTGTCGGGTCGACTTCGGCAAAAAGACGTGCTGCTTCTTGCAGCAATTGAGCAGTGTGTGTACCTTGCCACGGCAAGTGCTCGGAGAGGTACGCCGCTAGTGGCTATGTAAGAGGTTGCGTCAACCGTAGAGAAAAGCCGTCCAGAGCCTACGAACGAGGAGACGTGGCAGAGCAAGATGATGCTCGCAATGAGGCCGAAGCAGTGTCGACGTATGCGGTAGCTGCACTTGGGTACGTGCGCGGCAGCAATTCTGGCGCGCCGCATCGCTCTATCATGGGTCGACACCAAAGTGCCTGGGCTATCGACGAAGCGTGCTAGTCGATCGGTAGACGAATCAATAGAGTTGACTATTGAGTCAACCATTTTCGTACACTATGTACCAGCTACAACAACGACGCAAGATTTCGCGCGCCGGGTGCTTCCCGCGCCGACGCGTAGCACACGCGCAGTCCTTCAATTTCGCTCGGAATCCGATCCGTCGCGACCGTTGCTGGCGGTGTCAGAATGACGTAGACCGAGTCAAAGCCGGCGAGGTGCGGGTTGCTCGAAATGACATTGTGGAGCTCTTGGATCGCGTCCCAGGGCAGTTGGCGCACCGGCGTGACCGCCATTCGCAGGTAGTAGACGCACTTGTCTTGCACGCAAATCGCATCGACACCTGGCAACAGCACGTAATAGTTGGGCGCCCAGTACGACTTGTCGATCCATCTCGTCCCGAGGCAGCTGAGGTAGTTTGCCTTGGACGCATCGTACAGTGCAGGATTGAACCGTGCAGTGACCACCAGAGACGTCGCTTCGCCCGAGAGCACGAGCTGCAAAACGCCTTCAAACGCGAGCTTGTGGATCGTCGCTTCGTAGAGCGACTTGTAAAGCGCCGTGTACGTCGTCGTCTCGACCCATCGGAGCGCGTCAGCAACGGCATCGATGCGCTCCTTGGCGATCCAGTGCCGCTGGACGACGCCGGCGTCCAAGACGCGTTGGCCTCGGTCGAGGTAGCACTTGTACTGGTCAATGTCTTGAATGTACGTGCGTCGAATCTCGTCTTCGTCAGTGAGCGCACTCGGACATCTGCTCAACCTCTGGACATGAGATACCAGTGCAAGCAGCCGCCAGCAAGCACGTAGCGCTCCTCAAACGTGCTCACGACCTCCTTGTAGATGCTACACGCGTCACGAAGTGCGTCCTTGGACCACGCGGGAAGAACCAGTGGTACGCGCTTGTCGTCGTCCTTGATGCGGTACTGCGCCGACGTCGAGATAATTTGGCACAAAGCGACGGTTCTGGTCAATGCATCCTTGGTCTGGAAGTCCGACTCGAGATAGCCGTCGCCAACGACGAGGAGCGTTTTTCCTTGAGCTCGGGTCTCCGCCGCGATCGCCCCGAGGAGGTTTGATAAGTCCGCTCGCTTCAAGCCGGGGTGCTTGGTCACGTGCCCACCGCGGAACCAAAAGACGGCGTCGCGCAGCGTGGTGCCATTCAAGACGTTGGAGTTGACGTTCTGCACGCGGCGCGTAAAGAAAATGTTGACGTCGTGGTACACGCCGAGGTAGGCGTAAAAGAGAGCGAGAAGCACCGACTTGCCAATGCCTGGCGACCCCGTGAGGAGCAGAGGCAGCCACAACGCGTCGGTCGTATCGCGCGGGGTGCGGCCATCGTCTGCGTCCAGAAACATGTCTGGACGACGTTTGCGTTCAAGCGCAGCAAGCACAGCGCTGTCGTCAGCATTAGCAGCGTAAAGTTGAC
>NW_012156415.1:129003-144309 GCF_000151545.1 Saprolegnia parasitica CBS 223.65
GTGGACAGCCGCCATAGTTCTCAAAGAGCTTGCGGAGCGTGGTCGTCGACAGCCGCGCGCCGACAGAAACGCTCTTGAGGTCGGGCACGTCGGCTGTCGTAAGCGTGCCACAATCTCTAAACTCGATCGAATCTCGCCGCTTTTGCAGCTTTGGCGGACGATCTAGAAACAAGATAAACACGTCAGCAATGCCTCTGCAGAGTGAGGGTGTACCTTGTTCTGTCGCGTCGTCTGGCTCGCGCGGGTGCATACCAGTGACAGACCCTCGCAGTGCTCTCGTGTCTTCTTCTTCCTGCCATCGAAACGTCGCATGTGCAACGTCGAGGATATGGGCGACGTACAACTCGCACTGCGTCCCATCGTGGAGGATGCATGGAAGACGTGTATGGCTCGGTGGCGGCAACCGCGGCAAGCACAACAGCCCAAGAGCCCCGTAGTTGAGCGCTGCATGGCGTTTGTTGGAGAGGAAGTGACCAACGATCGCCGCTGTCCCCGTCTCGACTGTCGTTACGGGGTGCGACGCCAGCGGCAACCCGTCAAATGGCCGCAACGCGTAGCCGGCGAGGGTCAGCACGAGCAACGTCGGGTCGTTCAAGGCGACATAGACCTTTCGTGGTTTCTGCGTCGTGACGACGAGCTGGTCGCCAAACGTATCGGTCGACCGGCACTGGAAGACGACGCCGTACGTCCACGCCCCCGCCAGCGCAAAGCAAACATACGACAAGCGGTAGGTCTCAAGACCCGATAGCGCTTCGGCCTTGGAGACGATGCGCTCCTGCATCCTAATGGCGTCCGAGACGTTGAGTTTGAGAGCGACGAGATCGTCGGGTTGGGCTCGACGCGACGCGATCGTGCGGCCCGACAGCATCGGTCGGACGTGCCAGGCGAGGTTGATGCGCTGGCACTCGGCGTAGACGTAGTGCTCCGTGTCAAAGACGTTTGGCGGCAAGAGTGCGTAGCAGGTCGGCGCGGCTGGCGCGCTCCAGAGACTCGAGAGATTGCCCATGACCACGGACCAAAGATTGCCAAGTGGCTCAACGATCTAAACGCTAAACGACGTACGATTGGCTGATACAAATTGACTCCACCAATCAATGAGCGGTACTACATGTAGATCGGCCTGTCAAGCATTATTCTAAAACCAGTTTCAACGCCCCAGAATCACAGTATCTCGCTGCAATTAGACGACCAAGGCTATGAAACTCGGCGAGTGGGGTCCACCACGGGATGGGTCTCTCCGTGCGCAGCTCACTTCCAACGACCAAGTGCTGGTGCCAACTCCCACGCATTCAGGTGTAGCACTACGTATGTGAACTCTTTGTAAGGAAGATGACGCGGAGCATGTTGATATACATAAGGCTTTGAAATACCCTCAACACGACTTGTATTTGCGTCAGCTTTCTTGTTGCCGTTATGAAGTGCGTGTCGTGCGCACTGTAGGGAAGAAACAGGTTTATTTCCTTGCGCGCACACCTGACGATCGCGTGGGTTGGCTCTTTTGGTCTTGACGGGTCTTGGGGCGCATCAGCGTGTTTGCTCTTGGTAAACTCTCGCGTCAAGAGACGTTCTTGAACGATCCAATGACAGTTGCGATGACATTTGTGCCATACATTCATCTCCATCGAGTTGCATCCAACGCCAACTCGAATGCCAATCGGGTAGATTCGCCAAGCAAAGAAGAGCATTCTCATGTATGCTTGTATGAAATGAAATTTGCTGGTGGAAGCCCTCATCGCTCGCCTTTAGACGCACCACGCCGACAGCTCGGGCGGCGCGCGCATCTCGTAGCTGCATCCCGTCTGCAGCATTGGACCCACGGCATTACTCAGTGACGGCGGTTGCAGATCAAACACGACATACGCCGAAGGCTCCGTCGCGCGGGGTATCATAGCGCTGTCCGTCGTGTCCAAGCTTCTAACGAGGCTCAGGCGGAGCCTCTCAACGAGCTGTCCGTCGCAGTAGCAGAATAAGAAGCAGTCGGCGCCGCGCTGACTGATCGTCGGGTATCGCTTGAGATGCGGGTAGAGTTCCATCGCCTCGTACAAGGTGCCACCGCGCGCAGGGAGCTGCGGTGTGGCGTGCATCCGTTGTGCGAGGCGGAACAGCACTGCGTTTTTGACGTTGTTGTACGCACACGAGCTGTACTCGACACTGGGCTTGCGACCCACGAGTCCTAGATGGCATGCTCTACAACACAAAGAAGAAGCGTTCCTGTGACGTACGTGCGACCACTCCATAAAGCAATGGCAAGCTGATCGTAAAGCAAGTAAAGCAAACGCACACAAGGATCACTTCGAGCTCTTGGTTGCGAACGTCGGTCGGCACGGAGCAGTAGAACAACCATTGGTCCAAGCGAACAAACAGCGTACTGTGGCCAGACATGTATGCGGCGAGAGGACCGCTGATGGTCACTGCGATCGCAACGAGCGTTGGGTCGACTTGAGCAAAACAATGCTCTTTGTGCCAGCGCTTGAGCACATACGAGGCGAGGCAGAGGCCCCAGTACGCAAACCAGACCTACACGGCATATCCGTCTATCAGATATGACGAGGAACCTTGTCAAGTACTAACCGAGCGAGAGAGGTACAAAATGCTGAGAAGCGTCAGAAGAAGGTCGCTGCTTTCCGCTACGACAATGATCGCCGTGCCAAAGCCAATCGCGCTAAGCCAAATGTCCAGCATGTAAAGTGTCGCGACCCACGGATCCATGAGTACGATGACTGGTGGGTTGCCAAGGACGAGTTCGTATGTCCAGTCGCCCGGCGGCATGTTTGCGCGATGGCCGCGTCGGTGCACGAGCAATTCGAGCTGCCAGCAGTGAATGTAGTAGTGTACGTAGAGCCGATACCAGACCAAGAGCGTTGTCCCAATGCGATAGATGAACATGAGCCAGACCTTGATCGGATCGCGCACGGCCTCGTGTACAAAATAGAGAGTCACGACATCGCGATAACTTCCGGTACCACTATCATTCGAGAGGGCGTCCCCGGGCACGAGCCAGAGACACGAACGGCCAAAGACAAGGGAGCGCAAGCGTGAATGGTAGCACGCGCCATTTCGAAGGATGAAACAGAGGTGCTGGTGGCGTTGACCGATGGACCAACGACGTTGCAGATAAGATCCATGTGCGCCTCCGTGTAGAAGATAAGTCCCGGTAGCCCCAGCAACACATGTGTGAAGCAAGCATCTCGGTCCATGCGAAGCGGTCCGTCTTGCTTGTGCAAACGAGCTCGCGTGACTTCGACGTTGTTGACTGCGTCGACGAAGAAGACTTCGTTGATCGGTAGCGTCGCGTTCGAGTAGCGTTGCTTATTCAGTGCAAGAAATGTCCCGTTGAAAGCAGAATAGTTGGAATATGTCTCTGGCGCGCTCAGCGTACCCTGCCATGGCAGTGGCTCGGAGAGATACGCGGCCAGTGGCTAGTGTGTTGATATTGCATCATTCCATCTTGAGCCGCGCTAGACGTACCATGGACGAGACGTTGAGCATCGAGACGATGCTGATGAACCAGCCAAGATGGTGGCGGCGCAGACGGTAGTCGCGGAGTTTCGGGACGTCAGCGACTCTGCCGCGCCGCGACAGCACCTTGGTTGGTGTCATGCTAGAACTATTATACATACCTATGAATGGGTCTGTCGCTGCATTTGTATATTTATACCATGGGAAGCCATCACGGTTAAAATAGCAGCAACTGGCGAGCGCTCGTGAACGTTGCAACTGCAAAAGGATATTGAACTATATCCAGTGAGGTATGCTTTCGTTTGCAAGCGGCAGCGCGACACGCAAGAACAAGTGGCTCGTGGTATCCTTGCTTGATTACGTGTAGACTTCATTTCAATAGCTGTGCAATGCGAGTCGCATTGCATAGCGGCGTCTTGAGTCGCATTATGCCACTCAAGACGCCGCTATATGTATGCTGCAATAGAACGAAATTAAGAACTGGTTCTCTCTCTCAAGGTGGAGTGTGTGGACTTGCTGTCAGATTGGGTTGCAGGATTTCTTGAAGTTGCGCTTGCATGACTTGCGCACTTGCGATGTTGTCAGAGCTATCAAAGTCTACTAGTATGTGGTTGTCCAATATATAAAGGGGATGATATTCGATCGTTAACTCCAAGCAAGCGACGGTCTAGCGTTTATTCGGACGCCGGGACGCAGCTGCTCACGACAAAGTTATCATCGAGCATACGCCCGACGCTCTCGCCGCCGAGCGCCTTTGGGATTGCGCTCATCGGAATGCCATGCTTCTTGGCGTCGGCGACGAAGCTGTCGGCATTTTTGAAAATCTGGATCTTTTCCTTGGTTTCGGGATCGATAAAGTTGGAGATGATCTTCCACGTGCCCCAGAACACGAACGGTGCGTTCACGAGATACATGCGGAAGAGCGACTCGGGGTAGTAGACTTGTCCGAGGTCGAAGATGGGCTTCAAAAAGTTGATGACGCTCGGTGCCATGTGCTTGAGGCCAATGCCCGAGAGATCGAAAATGCAAATGTGGCGGTAGATGCGGCGTCCTGCCCGCTTGGAGACCGCGGCCATTCTACATCATTCGCGACTAAGATTTTGTGCGAGTACACTATATGGACGACGTACTCGGCCCGAAGGCGTTCCATGTGCTTGGCGCGGTGGAGCAAGACTTGCTCGAGGTTGAAATGCGAGAGGCACGCGTCGAGCTGAATGTCCTTGAGGCGGTCGTAGTTGATAATATGACCGTAGTAGTCTTCGCCGGAAATCATCGACGGCCACGACTGCGCAAACACGTCAGCTTGTTCGAGCTTGGTCTCGAGGAGCTCGTCGGCCTTGACTTGCTTGCGCCACTCCTACGTGTTGTGGTGAGAAAAGACTTGTGGAAGAGCAGCGATGGCCTACCAGCACTTTTCTGGTCTCGCCGATGGTCTTGCCCATGCGGTTCTTCTTCTCGCCCCGGTACGCGCGGGCGAGGCGAATGCAGAATTCTTCGTTGCAGTCGGTCCCAAACTCCTTCTTGATCGCGTCGTAAAAGTCGACCTCGGTCAGCGGCAACGACTCCTCCAGTAGGGCAATCTCGGTGGCGCCATCCTATACAGCACTCAGATCGTAGGGGCAGACGCCGTACTTGTTGCATCGCGGCGGCCGGACGACAATTCACGAATGCGTTTTCAGTGGCTTTGCACCTGGCCCGTTATGACGCTGAAAATAGATACGAAAGGAGCCAATCACAGCGCGTGGATCTGAATCCTGTCTTGTGATTGGTGCGTCGGACGCATTTGCGAGTTGTATATCGGCGACCGGTGGAAAGGCTGCTTGTCGGTCGCCAACTCTTCGAGATGAAGATGATGCTGGTCGTCGCAACGGCAAGAGAAGCGCCAACGGCGACGAGTGCAGATCTTAGCGATCGTTCAGCCGTCAGCTTCGGTATACATGGTAGGATTACGAATACTATGCACCAAATGAAATGGCACCGGCAAAATACCGGTATGTTCTTCGACATACACGCGTTTTGACGCATTGTCAATTGTCGGCTTGAAGTTATATTGGTTTCCTCGCGCGATCACTGTTGACCAACAACGAGCAGTGGCTTCTTCATAATAGAGGTCCATGTCTTACTTTTCAAGGACTTATGGAAGTGCACCCAACGTACACACTTGGGATATGCGTGGATGGCGCTTGGAAGAGCGCGATGAGATGATGCGGAATGAGTGGCGAAAATGGCGCGTGGCTCCAATCGCGATCCTGAGTGTGGAAGTCGCGCGAAACTCCTGAGTCATGTGATTGGCTATAATCATACCCAATGGCACGCAAGAAGCGTTTTGGTTGGTGGGAGGTGCCAAGCATTCCGGATACGCAGGTACAAGGACCATCGTTATCCGGTGACGTGGTCAAGACGTCGGTGGCCTGCGCAACTTCTCTTTTGACCATGTCCGACGGCCCTTCCTTCGACCAGCTCCGCGCATCGCTCCTCGACCTCTCCGAGCCCATGGGCAAGCGCACGCGCGCCGTCTTCTACCTTCGCACGCGTGGCGGCAAGGAAGACCTCAAGGTCCTCCTCGAAGGTTTGCTCTGCCACGCCACTAGGATTCTGCGCTAAGATCGCCTGTAGCCTTGGTCAACAAGGCCGACTCGGAGCTCATGCGCCACGAGCTCGCCTACGTCATCGGTCAGTTCCAGGACGCCGATGCGTGCCCGACGCTCGAGTCGGTCGTCGCCGACACGTCGGACGACTGCATGGTCCGCCACGAAGCCGCGGAGGCACTTGGCGCGATCGGCGACGCGAGCTCGATCGAGATCCTTGAAAAGTTCAGCCATGACGAAGCGCCCGAGGTCGCAGAGACGTGCGAGCTGGCCCTTCGCCTCGTCAAGTACAAGCACACGCCGGTGGAGGACGAAGGCGTCCTTGACCGCAACCCGTACCTCTCGGTCGACCCGGCGCCGGCCATGGAGAAGACCAAGACGACGGACGAGCTCAAGGCCATCTTGCTCGACACGTCGCGCTCGATGTTTGACCGGTACCGCGCCATGTTTTCGCTGCGCAACCGCAACTCGGAAGACGCGGCGCTGGCGCTCGGCGAGGCCTTCAACGACAAGAGCGCACTCTTCCGCCACGAGATCGCCTACGTCATGGGCCAGATGGTCAACCCCGTGACGGTCCCGGCGCTCAAGAAGGTGCTTATCGACGCCAGCGAACACCGCATGGTCCGCCACGAAGCCGCCGAGGCGCTCGGTGCCATTGGCACGCCCGAGTGCGAAGAGATCCTCAAGGTGTACGTCAAGGACGACCACCAGGTCGTGCGTGAGAGCTGCGAAGTCGCTCTGGATATCATCGACTACTGGGCGCCGATGAAGTAAGGAGCCAACCACTAGATATGACGATTCTGAATATAATGTACTACACCACTGTTGCTACCACTGCGATCGTCTCACAGCGACGTCAACGACAAGAGGTCTTTTCGAAAGCAAGCGAGCTGACGCGCCGCGAGTGCGCAGACGATGCCAAATACAAGAGGGCCCATAACAACAAGCGCTGCAGCAGACGACGCTAGCCCGGCGTGCAAAGCTACCTGGCTCGTCCGCAGCCACACGACGAGGACGACGACCCGAAATGTCGCGACCATGATAGGACGCGTGTCGATGGTGGCGGGAGCGTAGACCGTCGCAAGCGTCAAACTCGTTTCGAGTAGGATCGTGACGGCGGTCGACGAGAAGATCGCGGCCGTTGGGTGCGGGTAGAGCTGGGAGGCAAAGCCGGCGGCGCATAGGGACAGCAGTGTGCCGAGGCTAGCGATGCACAAGGTCCAGACATGCGTCCGCGTGGTGGTTTGCGCCTGCAGAATGCGAACAAGACGTTGCTGCTCGGCGTCCTTGGCGGCCAGCGACGCGTCTTGCACTCGACTCGTCATGGAGCGTCGGGTCTCTGCCAGCTCAAATCCCGATTCCGCGATTTCGCTGGAGTGCCGGATACCGTACTGCACCTGACTCTGGGCAAGAACCCGTTGACACGCAGCGTATGGCCCGAGCTGGTCACAAGCTGGGTCTCGTTGTGAAGACGCGCAATAGCCGCGATCGGGTGGTCGAGCGTTAACCACCGCCGCTTACCGTTGACGGATATCGGGTGCAATCTGGTCGGGTGCTGGCGAGGATGCTTCCCGCCACATTCTAGAACGTCAAGTTGCGTGCGACAAGCCAGGCGTTCGCACACTAAATGCCAGCGCCTATCGCTTTCCATCACACTATTGAAGAGTTAGTACGCACGTGCGTCGTGGCGCAACTGCACGTGCCGCCAGCTTCAAGTTCAAACGTACACTATTTCACGTCTTCGGAACGTTCTCGAGCCTTCGACTTGCAAGTAAATTGTTTTAAACACTTGGAGCTGTTGGAAACGTTTGCGGTGGTCAGTATCGAATTTTCCTCGGACCCCGTACCTCATACCATGTCGAGCCTCCGCAAGCTGCTGCCGCTTGGCAACCGTGTCCTCATCAAGAAGGCCGAGCCCGTGCTCAAGACCGCCGGTGGCATCTACCTCCCCGACTCGGCCAAGAACACGCAGAACGAGGGCGAAGTCGTCGCCGTCGGCCCCGGCGCCCGCAACCACGAGGGCACGATCATCCCCATGAACGTGGCCGTCGGCGACAAGGTGCTCCTCCCCGAGTATGGCGGCAGCCTCCTCAAGCTCGGCGAAGACGAGTTCCACTTGTTCCGTGACGAAGACATCCTCGGCAAGTTCAACTAAATGTGTGTTTTGCCGCCTGTAGTTTTGATAGAAAGACGTTCTGCGTCGCCTGTTTAAAGAGCCCTTTCAATGGACACCACTGGTGAAAGGAACAGTCACATCGCATGTGTCTCCTCTCGCGTCGCCTAGCATGCAGCCAGCCATTGGCCTTGCACCGCCATGCGCACCGCCTGCGGCCACCGACCAGGTCATCAGCACGACCAACGCATTCTTCATTGCACATAATCATCACCCACGCTTCTTCAATTGACATTAGCCTGCAGTATGCAGTCCGCGCCACCCTTCGCCACCGCTTAGACGAGGTGGAAGTGGGCGCAGAGCGGATTCTTCTTCGCACCGCCGCACTTGGTGTCGTGCTTGATCATGACGTGGAAGAGCCCGGCTTCGGCCGTTCTATTGAAGCCGTTGCCGATCTGCGGCAGCGCAAACGACCAGTCGTCGAAGCCGAGCTCAAAGCTGACCGTCGTCGACGCCGACGGCGCGAGCTCGATTTTGGTGAAGCGCTTGAGGAGCTTCGTCTCGGGGACGGCAGACCGGCGCACCTTTTGCGATAGAAAGAGCAGCACGACTTCTTTGCCGGTGCGCGTGCCGACGTTGGTGACGGTCACGTCGACGCGGAGACGGCCCGTGGCCTTGTCGACGCGCCACGCGCTGAGCGTGAGGTTCTCGTACTTGAACGTCGTGTAGCTCAAGCCCGCGCCAAACGGCCACTGCACCGGGCACTCGGTAAAGCCCTCCGTGCACGCGACATTCGCGCGGTGAAAGTACGGCAGCGCATGGCCCGTCGTCGCCGGGTACGTGAGCGGGAGGCGGCCGCTTGGGTTGACGTCGCCGGCAATCACCTTGGCGATGGCGTCGCCGCCGCACGGCAGGAAACTCACGAGCACACCGTGCGCGTGGCGGAGGCTGTGCCCGAGGAGCCGCGGGCGGCCCGTGACGACGACGACAATGACGTTTGTGGTCGTGACGCGGCTCAGCGCCGAGATGTACTCGAGCTGCCCGGACGGCAGCGTGAGGTCGTCGAGGTCGCCCGCCTTTTCGGCGTACGGCGCCTCGCCGACGACGACGATGGTGTAGTCGGCGGCCGCGGCGAGCGTGAGCGCGGCGCTGTGGTTGGCGGGCTCGGGCGCGCGCATCGCAAGGACGCTGCCCGGCGGCCCGGCGCTCGCGTCAACGTCCACATCCTGGACCGGGACGCCTTCCGCATACACAACATTCTCAAAGCGGGCGGCCAAAGCTTCTTTGATCGTGCGGCCGTATGGAATCGCGTCTGAGTCGTCGGTGCCCTGCCAGTAGACCGTCCAGCCGCCGCAGAGGTACGCCTTATTATCGGCGAGCGGGCCCGTGACAAAGATGTTGGCACTCGGGTTCTGGATCGGTAGGACCATCTTGGGATTGACGGCGTCGACGGGCTCGACGGGCTTGTTCAAGAGGAGCACGACGCTCTCGTCGGCCGCCGCCGCCGCAAACGCGCGGTCTTCGTCGCTGCCGACGGACGCGACCAAGTGGTCGTGAAGAGGTGCAGCATCGAGCAGCCCCAAGCGCTGCTTGAGCGTGAGGATGCGGCGCACGGACGCATCGAGCCGCGCCTCCGGGATCGTCGACGCGTTCACGAGCTTGAGCAAGAGCGACGTCGCGCGGTGCTTCTTGCTCACCATGTTCATGTCCAAGGACGTGTGGTCCATGACCATCTGCAGCGCCTCGAGCTCCGTGGCTGCCACGTGGTGCTCGGCCACGAGCCGGTGGATTTCGTCGTCGTCCGAGACAAGGAGCCCGTCAAAGGCCATGTCGTGGCGCAGCAGATCTTGGAGCAGCTTGGTGCTTTGGACGACCGGGTCGCCATTCACACTCGTGTACGTCTCCATTGCGCTGAGGACGTTGGCGTCGCGGACAGCAGCAAGGAACGGCGGTGCGTAGTAGTTGACCAAGTCAAAGTCCGTGATGATGCTGTCGGCGCGGTCGTTGCCACTCGTCGGGTTCGAGTAGCCGATGAAATGCTTCATGCACGCCTACGCATCACACGCTTGCATACATTCCTCTCGAGCGAGTAGTTCAAGTACCGCCGATGCGTTGGACGACTGGATGCCACGGATGACGGCGACGCCGAGGGTCGAGACGAGATGCGGGTCCTCGCCCATGGTTTCGTACACCTGATATGCGGTAGATGAGATCGGTGATTCGAAAGAAGAGACGTTTAATGTACCCGGGACCACTTGGGCTGCATCGCAATTCCGAGCACGGGACTAAAGATCCACGGAATGCCGGCCGCGAGGCTGTCCTTGGCCTCGATGCGCCCCATCGCATACGCAAGGTCGACGTTGAAGGTCGATGCGAGCGCGAGGGGCTGTGGGAAGAGCGTCGCGTTGCGCACATAGTTGGCGCCGTGCGTCGTGTCGATGCCGTAGATAAACGGCACCGCGCCGTGCTCTTTGTAGATGTCCGCAATCGTCTTGAGCACGACGCGCCACTCGGACGCCGACCACCCGACGCGCCCGTGCGGACTGCTGTTGGCGCCGAACGGCGAGTTAAAGTACGACCCGATCCCGAGCTTGGCGTACACACCGACCTTGGCGCGGTTGATCGCGAGGGCGGGCTCGCGGTTCTTGCCGTACAAAATGTCGCCAATGTCGATCTGCGTCATTTGGCCCACCTTTTGGGCCAGTGTCTACAGAGCACGAACGACATGGTACCTGCATGTTGGCAGGGTCCATGTAGTACCATGGATTTCAAGAGGGCTTCGACGCGGTCGTCGGCCGTCGGCGCGGCGGCAAGGTGCATCGCGCCTGTAAGCGGTGCCGGCGCCAGCATCGCCGTGTGGACTTGGGCCATGTAGACCATGCACCATGCAACGCTGGCGACGCCGCCGAGGTAGAGCATCACGCGCGAGTCTTGTCGGCGCATTTCTTATTGTCGCGACGGGTGGCGAGAGCAGTTGTGCCGTTTTGCGATCTTCCGCTGATCCGGACTTAATCGGACCAGTTGAAGGTGTCAAATTATTGCAATTGGTCTTGAAAACGCACTTAACGGAGCAGTTGAAGTGACCACGACGACGCCAAGTGCACCCGATGACGGGATGGCGCCAGACGTTGACGGGACGCAGCGACCAATATCCTAATATACTAGTATGGTCTTATCGGATGGACGCAAATGAAGAGAAGGCGACGCTCGAGGGCTCGGGGATCTGCGCGCCTATGGATGCAGCGACGCGCGGCGCGTAGATCTTGACCTGGCGGATGTGCGTATCCCGGCCATTCTGGTGCATGCCCAGCACTGCAATCTGGAGAAAGAAGGTGCGCAGCGGCTTCTACGGTAGAGCTACAGCGCGGGCGCAATGATGGCGAATGGGGCATACCTCGCGCGACGGCTGGCCAAGGGCCAGCAGCGCCTGCTGGAGCGGGATGACGGTCCAGCCCGATGGCTCAACGATGGTCTGCGTCTTGATGTCGACGAGGTCGTGGAAGGTCGAGCCGGCGCGGATCGCAATCTTACGGGGTGTGTAGCTCTCGTCGAGCTTGTAGTCGAGGTACAAGGCGACCTCGTGCACGGTCATCTTCTTGTGGAATTGGATGTTGATCAGATGCGGCTGGACGCCGTCCGACTGCCAGTACGTATCGAGGTTGTCTACGCAAGCATGTCTCTACCAGCGCGGTCCATCGTCGTTGAGCTACCATCGCGCAGCTGATGGACGCCATTGCCGGGCTTGGCCGTCGAGAGCGTCCACACCGCTTCGTCGCCAATCTCGCGTTTCTCCATCCCGGAGTTTTCCCGGATCTAGTCATTCTTTTTGCCTGTGGTTGTTTGTGGCAACGCGACAAGTTCGCGCATCTCCAGTGCGCACAGGCATCGCCACTTGGGATTGGCTACAATCCGTTGCACCGTCATGTTGCACTGGTCGTTTGGGATCCGATGCTACCACGTGGCTCCTTGCCGGCCCACTATAGAGCCGCCTCCTCTTCAAAAGTCACCGCGTTCGGCGAGGAAGAGCATCGATAGCAGCGCTGGCAGAGAACTTTGGCGCGTTGCGGCTGCTAGCAGAGCCTGCAAGCCGAGGAAGCCAGGCCGATCCGTGTCTATCTGTCATTTGTCGGGCTTGATTGAGCTCTTGCAAAGAAGACTTTTCCAGTCGTTGGTGTGTCAAAAGACTGGTTACATGCGTTCGGCCTCATCGCAATAGGTCCAGTGGTAGCGACACGATGGCTTGCCGGGAGCTTTTGCCAGGACCTTCGCAACGTCGTTAAAACGCAAGCCGAGCGTGACGGCGGTGCCAACTCCGAGCCAATCCAGTGTGCAACGGCGCATTGCTGGAGCTGACGATGACCCTGTGCTATGGAACTTGCGTGGATTTGCTTCATTCGACTTGGGGCTTGCCACCGCTCGTGGCTACTCGTAGCGGCTGGATTGGCCTGCGTTCCCTGCCATCGCCGTCGTGCGGATCTTCAAGGATTGGGACCTCGACGTGTCCCACATCGCGTGTCAAGTGCGCGCACTTGGACGCGCCGTGAGGTTTTAGTATTCCAACCAATCACAATCCGAGGATCAAAAAAGGGCTTTTAGGGTCTGCCAGTTGCAAGGGACAGTCCAACGAGATGAGCGACGCCGAGAGCACGCTGCCAGCCCCATCGACCGCGTCGCCGCCGCCAGCGCTGACGATCGCATCGCCACCGACGTCCCAGCCGTCGGCGCCTGCGGGAGCGCTCGTCGCTGGCGACGTGATGACGACGTCGTCGCCTCGCCACGCGGCGGCGGACGGCCGCGCGAACTCGTTCACCAAGGCAGGCACGGTGCCGGACGCCAACTTGAACCATGCGATGCTGTGGCGCAACAAGAGCGTTTCGTGCGACGCGCTCCGGTGCTTTGAGGCGTCGCGCAAGGCGTACATCGACCCTGCGCAGATGGCGGACCGCAAGTACTGGGAAGTGTTTTGCTCGGAGCTCCAGACCGCGCGGGACACGAACGCTCGCCTTGTGCGCTTCTTCACACTCAAGATCCAAGCCGACATGGCGTATGCGGAGAGCCTCCGGCGGCTGCGGCTCGCGCTCGAGACGTCGGACGTTGGTGGCCCCAAGCTCCAAATGGCGTCGTCGTGCGACAACGCCCTTCACGCCCTCGGCGAAAGCCAGCAGCAGCTCTCGGACAAGATTGAGACGTTCACGAACGCCATCCAGCGCGACGTGCTCGCGCGACCGCTCCAGGAAATGGTGCTCTCCCTCGATCGATACCGATGGCTCATGCAATTTGGCTGTAGGTGACGCAGTACGAAGAGACGGCGACGACCATGGTGACGGAAGGAACCGCGCTCGACTTGATGCTGCGCGCATCGCAGAAGCGCGTCCAAGAGTCGTTTGCCGCCTACGACGACCTCTACCGTGACATGGAGCGCGCACGCCAAGCCAAGCGTACGAATTGCACACGTTTTTGTTGCCAGCTTGAAACGATCCTCTTGTCTGTAGAGGAGAGCAGCAGCCATGCGCACGACCTCTGGCTTGCCGAGGCGGCGTACGGTGTCAACGTTCAAAAGCTCCAAGCCGCGCGCGTCGAGTACGTGACGGGCATGGCCAACCTCTTCCAGCAGTTCAAGGTCCAGCTTGATATGTTGATACGATTCCGCCAACGGTCATGCCTAGACGATTGAAGTCCTCCGCGTTGCGGTGACGCAAACCGCGTTGGACACGTACTTGCGCAAGCAAAAGACGATCTTTGAAGAGCTCGGCGGCACCATGACCGAGCCCCTCGGCAGCACGCTCGTACGCCCGCGCCGTTTCCGATCCGAATTTGGTTTTCTTATCCGCGTATTTCTTAGAAAATGCACGCGGAAAAGGATCTGCTGCTCACGATTCGCCGCATTCCGCGCAACGTACATTTGTGTTTCAATCTTTCAATGTGTCGACTTAGCCATGGCGAGCTAGAACACGGCGATGGCGCTCGCCGAGGCGCAAGAAGACAAGTTTTTCGGGTCGTTTCGGTCGCCGCTCGCGAGCCCACTGGTATGCGGTTGATCGCTTGCATGTTCCCCAACTGCAAAGGTTCTTGTAGCTTGTCTATGGCGGCTTTCTGCGGTACCAAGTGTCGGCGACCATGTTCAAGTCGTGGAAGGACATGTTTGCTGCGGTCACGCAGGACGGGTACCTCCACCTCTTTGAATGGACCAAGGACAAGCGACCGGACGCGGTGCTCACGTCCCTCCCGACCTCGGACGACGGCGTCTCGTGCGTGACGTATGCGTCCATCTATCTTCCCAACTCGCGCCTCGCGATCGCCAAGGGGACGGTCCCGACCTTTGAAGTGAACGAGGTACGAATCGGATACAGGATCGTATAACCTTATAACCAATCGTCTAGGCGGTGGCATCCTCGGGGCTCTTTAGCGTCTTCAAGACCGAGTCGACGCGCCGCCACATCTTCCAGTGCACGTCCCAGACGGAGCTCATGGACTGGGTCGTCGCGGCCAAGCGGCTGATTCCAGACCCGACCGCACGCCGCCTCTCGTAAATGCTTTCGTAATTATTAACCCCTCGCCCCACCACGGGTTGGCATTTTGCACACACACAACCATGTCACCCACCACCTGGAGCAAATCCACAAAACGAACGCGCTCCGACAGGATCGAAGCGGGGCCGTCGTTGCTCCGACTTGTGTGCAGAGTCGTTCATAGCCGTAGACACACAAAAGTAGCAACCCAGTTTGTTTTCTTGTAGGCGCTTGTAGTCGTCAGGGTCTTCTCCATGCACACTGGTCGTGGTCATCACCGATTATCGTACGTAGATAATTCCATGGGACCGAGTGGCGATGGAAGCGGTAGCTACAGAGCGCGGGCGTTGAGCTTGCTCACTTTCGTCTTGGCTTGGACGCGCACGAGCGACTTGATGGGCCACGTCGCCTTGCACACGGGGCAGACGATCGCTCCCTGCGCCTCCAACTAGCACCACCGCAATGAGATTCGGCGGTGCGGACGAGGAAACGACGCACCTTTTTCCAGCAGCGGTCGCAACAAATGTGTCCGCAGGGCGCGGCGTGCGACATGTCGAGCACGTCGAAGCAAATGCTGCACTGCGGTTGGGGATTGCGACCACGGGCGCGGCGGCCTTGCGCTTCTGGCGCTGGGCCC
>NW_012156415.1:144409-146825 GCF_000151545.1 Saprolegnia parasitica CBS 223.65
CGGACGAGCGTGCCGTGGGCTTCGCCTATCGGTACAAGGTTGAGGTTTGTGGTGGTGTATGCATTTCATGGGCCGCACCGTAGCTGCTGAAGTTGTGGCAGTAGGATTGCAGCCACTTGGAGAGCGTACCGCGCTGCTGCGCGTAGCCAAAGCGCTCGTCGAGGAGGATGATCGCGCCATAGTCGTGACGGTGGCGAATCACTCGGCCGATCGCTTGGTTGACGGCGCGCGCAGCTTGTTGCACGTACCAGTTGTTGCCTGTGAGTTTCTACACATGGCATATGTCACGAATGAGAACTTGGTTCGTGGCATTTCGCAGCGCACCGACTCGCCGGGGGGCACAATCGCTTGGTCCAAAAACTCCTTTTTGAGGACAATCTTGGGGTCCTTGATCGGTGCAAACGGAAGGCCGGTGATGACGACCGCGCGGCCGTTCTCGTTGGAAAAGTCAATGCCTTCGCTGACCTTGCCGCGACACACCGCCATGAAGATGGCGCCCTGCGGATTCGACTTGATTTCGTCGTGGTACGCCGTCACAACGTCAGCAAACTCGAACCGGTTCTTGGGCTCGACATGGATCGTCTGTCCCGACACATCATTGTCGAATGGTGTCGCTCGGGATGCATTACCTTGAGCTGCAAGAGACGGTCCCAAATGCACGGTTGCTGGTTGGCGGGCTTGAGCTGCCAGTGCGCAACGCATTGGTCCATGATCGTGTACGACGGGAAGAAGATGAGAAGGCCATTCGGCACGAGCCGAGCAAAGTTGATGAGCGTGTTGCCGAGCTCGACGAGGTACTCGACCGAGCTCCGGTATTGGTAGCTGCTGTTGAGGCGCTTCCCCGTGACGCCAACGCCCACGACGCCGAGCCACACTTGCGACGCGTCAACGACATGACAGTTTTCGAGCTGAATGGGAAACGGAATCCCCAGTTCTTTGGTGGTGGTATCGAGTGGCGAAAGCGTCCCGCTATAAGAATTCCAATCATAGTTGAGCAGGACAGTGTGAAGCCGGGTGTGCAATACCTCGTAAGGATGATGTTGTGGACCTTTTGATCGTAAATTTCTTGCATGGCGACGCCCGGATGGAAGCACCAGTAGTGGAACCAGCGCATCGTCTTCATGACAGGAGGCCCCGACTGGTACCGTCGGGATGTTTGCGTCCTACTCGTTCCTTCTCAATACATAAGAATCAAGTTGCAAGGACGACGAACTCTTCTTGGATATGCACGCGGAATTGTTTGGTCATCTATGCATGCCAGATTGCAATAAGAATAGGATTCAGATATATTGCAACCTTGTGGTGGTTGTCCTTGTCCCGGAAGATCGTCTTGAGGAACGAGACAAGGCTCTCGAGCTTCGAGTTGCGCGGGTTGCTCGCATTGCCGCCGTCCGTGATAGCCTCGATCACTTGCTCCGAGATGCCAAGAACCATCGGCGCCGTGTCGAACGAGATGTTGAACGCCTTGAAAAAGTCAAAAATGTACTCGCCCGGCTACGCAAGCATCCTGTCGTCTCGACAAAACCGAGATGTCGTAAATACCTTGGTGCAGCCGCCATCCTTGGAGACGGGAAACGAGAGAAGCCCTCGCTCAATCTCCATGAGCAGCTCCATGAGGGTGGTCACCGACTAATCCCATGATCTTGGCTTGGATCGAGACGAGCCAATGGTCGCTACCTGCGTGCTTAGGAACGAGCTTTCTTCCGGCACGTAACGCGAGGTCGCAATCATGCGATGGCACTCCTGCGCCTCCTTGATGCAGCCTTGAATGTCTTCGGTCGAGAGGCTGTACGACGCCGCCTCGCTCGCAATTGATTCCTGCATGGAAGCATGCATGTCCTGTAATAGGGATCAGAGAAGACCACGTACGACGTTGTGAGCTTCGTCAAAGATCAAGATGGCGTTCTCGAGGGAGACGCCGAGGGAGGCGCGGAGGGGCGGGTCCACGAGGTAGTTGTACGGCATGAAGATGACGTTGGCCTTGGACAGCATGTCGCGGCTTGCGTAAAACGGGCAGATCTACATCATGCGTCGATACTTGCTACTGCAGAGCGCCGAGAAGGCAACCTGTCGCTCGCGGTTGACGGTCACGAGCTCTTCAATGTCCATGATGCGCGGATTGCCGCCCTTCTTGGACTGGTCGTAGCCCGATTTGAAGATGCAGCTAGTGCCATGGCATCGTCGCATTCGGGATGAAGAGGAAGCATGGGGTACCGCATCTGCTTGGCGGCTTGGCGACACGAGTGGTTCTGCTGCGTTCCTCGCATCTTGGAGATCTCGGGGTGGACGCAGAGGTGCTCGCGCGATCCAAGGATCGCGACCTTGGGCTTGTACGCGGTCTGCTTGAGCTCCTTCACGACCTGCTTGAGCTGCGTATGCGTCCGCGACGAGTAGATGATCTTGGGCAAGACGTCGT
>NW_012156415.1:146925-154718 GCF_000151545.1 Saprolegnia parasitica CBS 223.65
CGGTGCTGGAGCCATCCCAAGGTCGCGCAGAGGAGGCAGAGCGTCTACCTGCGCATGAGGACGCATGGAGCGACGCCGTCGTACCTTGCCCGTGCCCGTGGGGCTCTCGAGGAGCGCGTTCTGCTTCGTCTCGAGGGCCGTGATGACCTTCTCCATGTACACGAGCTGCGACTCGTAGGGCGTGAAGGGGAAGCTCACGGGCACGCCGGCGATGCGGACCGTGGGCATGATGGCGGGAATAGATCCGAACTGCGAACGAACCAAGTGTAGCGCCCCAGTTAAGTGCGACACGGACTTGAACGAACGTTGGCGAAAGGTGTTTCACCTGCCTTTTGGCGCCATAATCTTCGACAAAACGCCGTCGCTCCGTTGCTACCGCCCTGGACTGCGAGGGATATAAGAGCAATGTTATTACGCCTATACTCAATGTAATAAAACCTCCTCTCGAACTCTGTGACGTGCCCGGAAGTGCAGTTCCCTTCAAGAGATCGCGATACCGATCAACTCGTGTCTCTGATAGCTCGACGTGCTTGCGCGGATGGCTATCCAACAGCAATCCATGCTCACTAGTCTATTTGAATCGACTCAACGTCGAGCGTATTCAAGCAGTGTATGTGAATATAGCGCTAAGGAAATAAGAGCAACTGTTCTTATTTCCTTGACCCACGTCGTCATCTCTCGTCGCTGCCGGCCAAACGGACCATGCAGCGCATGGGTCCTGTCGCATCGAGTTTCGTCGTCTACCGCATGTGGCACGTTTGCTTCTCGGTCTTGACCTTGACCAATGGAACTAGTATGCTGGGTCCGCCGGCGACGCGTCGGTCACGACCTTGTGGCCGTTGAGTGATGGTACTGTCATCATTCTCGCGTCCGTGGGCATTTTCGCGCTTGTTTCCCATGGCCTGCTTGCGGGCTACGCTCTCATCTCCATTCTTCCCTTTGCTTCCACGCAAAACATTGTTCCCAAACCAAGTATGTTCACGATCGGTCAAGCGCCCAACGACGCGGTCGTGTTCCTCGAGAAGGACCATCTCGACCGCGAGACGCTCAAGCAGATCGAAGCCATCGCGGCCCATGCCTCGGTCGCACACGCGCGCATCATGCCGGACGCCCACAAAGGCAACGGGTGCTGCGTCGGCTTTACGTGTCACTTGACGCCAACGGTCTTGCCGGGACTCATTGGTGGTGACATTGGCTGCGGCGTCGCGCTGCACCCGCTGCCGTCGTCTGCGATCGTCAAGAAGCAGTCGCTCGCGCGCCTCGATCGCATCATCCAGGAGGTCGTGCCCATGGGCAATGGCCACGACCGCGTGCATGCAACGCCGGTGATTGCGCCGGCGCAGTACGCTCCGTTCTTTGCCCAGGCGCAGGTCGACGCCGTCGCGTTCGTTGACGCCTTTGGCGCCAAGTTTCAGCTCGACCTGACGCCGCACATGCCCACGTACAACGACGCATACTTGCGCGATCTCTGCGCTCGGACGCGGTCCGACTACGACTACGACCTTTGCGCGCTCGGCACCTTGGGCGGCGGCAACCACTTTATTGAAGTCAACGTCTGCGAGGCGACCGAGGACGTGTACGTGGCCGTGCACACGGGATCCCGCAACATTGGCCAAAAGATTGCGCGGTACCATTACGAGCAAGCGGCGGGTGGTGACGCGCCGCAACAAACGCTGGGGCAAAGTGACGACGACGTCACGGGCGTCCAGCCGCAACGTGGCGCGCTGGCGGGTGCCGCGGCCGCGGCATATTTTTTCGACATGATTTGGGCGCAGACGTATGCGCGCATGAACCGCCGCGCCATCTTGTCGCTCGTGCTCGCGCATGCGACGACAGCGACCTATGACGCGACGCGCGTCATCGAGTCGACGCACAACTACATCGATTTCCGCGACCTCGTCGTGCGCAAGGGCGCGATTCGGTGCCACGCCAACGAGCTCTGTGTCGTGGCACTCAACATGCGCGACGGAATCCTTCTCTGTCGCGGGCGCGGCAACGCAGCGTGGAATTACTCGGGCCCGCATGGCTGCGGGCGGCTGCGGGCTCGCAAGCGCGCGGGGGCCGCACAGAAAGGGCATGGCGTCGCGGCCGCCATGCGCGGCTTTGTCGCCGAGATGGGCGACGTCTATTCGACGTGTGTCGTGCCAGCCACGCTCGATGAACGCCCGTCGGCGTACCGAGACGCAGATCTGATCTCGTCGGCGCTTGCGCCCACCGCAGACATCGTGGCTCATGCAAGGACCGTGCTCAACGTCAAAGGCCACTAGGTACGGTTGAATAGCGTCAAAGGTGCATTAGGGTCTATAACATGTGAAAAATCTACGAAACGTGAGGTGCTTATTGCTGGGCGGCGGGGCCTTGATGATGCCCACTTGCGCCGGCCGCAAGCAGCGGCTGTGGATCGAGTAGCCAACCTTCAAGAGCTGGCCAATGGTGCCAGGCGTCTTCGTCTCGTCCGGGTACTCGAACATGGCCTCGTGGAAGTTCGGGTCGAACTTGTCGCCGACCGCACCGATGCTGTTGATGCCATACGAGCCAAAGACCTTCTGCAACTCCTTGTCCGTCATGACGACGCCTTCGTGGAGCGACTTGATCGCGACCAAGCTGTGTTCCGGCGACATTTCCTCGAGCGTAATGCTCTCGTGAGCGCGCTTGAGGTTGTCCGAGACGTCCAAGAGGCTCTTGGCAAACTTGGAGATGGAGAATTCGCGGGCGTTGTTCACGTCCTGGCGCGAGATGCGGCGGACGTTCTCAGCATCCGCCAAGGCGCGGAGAACCTTGTCGCTGAGCTCGGCGTTCTTGGCCTTCAAGGCCTCGACTTCGGCGGTGAGAACAGCAACCGGGTCTTCGGGCGCAGCCTCTTCGGCGGCAGGCGCGGCGGTCTCGCCTTCGCCTTCCTTCTTCTCCGTCATCACATAGGACGAGCGGAAGAACGAGCGCTTGGCGCAGGCGGCCGTGATGGCGCGGGACTTGGTCAGGACGTGGCGGGCGAGCATGGTCTTCGGGTTGCTCCTGGAAAGAAAGTGGGGTCCTCCATCCCCGGTAATAGCTCATCAAATTAACCGGATTCACCGTAGTTTAACCGTTATGACGCCGTTGCATATTTTAATAATTTATTTTATCGGTATTGTTTTCTCATACATCCACATCATCTTGCATTTGGTATTTGACATTGGACATTGGTATTTAAAATAGCACTAAATTGAACTTCGTTTTATTCACTCTATGTGGACTGATGCTTGGTTGGTGCAGAAATTGCTCGTTCGGATTGGCCAAAAAGATTGTTCTAGAACTATCAAATCTCTCAAAGTGAATAGAATGCACGTATTGAATTATAAAGGTCATTTCAAGATCTTCGGATCGCGACGGTTCACTTCGACGGCAAACTGCCTCCTGGACACCACGATGACGAGCCGCGACAACAACAAGCAAATGGAGACCGACAGTACGTGCATGCAATTCCAAAGCGTAGGCGGCTTATGGCGCCCTCCATGTAGTGGACGAACATGGCGATATGAAGGTGGCTTCCATCACAGTTGACGCGCGCTAGAGCTGCTCTTGTAGAGCGACGTCCTCATGCAGGCAAGCATTGCCATGGAGCAGTACACAGATGAAAAGGACATTTCCAAGCACCTCAAGGTAGACAACTATCGCATCGAAGCACCGCTCAATGGTTCTACTAGCTGTGGCTCGAAGAAAAGTACGGCCCAACATGGCATTGCATCGTCGGGTCCGAGTACAAGGTGTCATTTACTTACGAGAGCAAGAACTTCATCAAGTTTAACGTCGGCAAGAAGTGCATAACGCTCTTCCGCCACAACTAGCGCACGTGACGCCACCATCTCTGTACATACCGTTAAGAATCAATCAGAAACAGTCCTTCCTCTTCGGCTACGAGCCTGCAGAAGCTTAAGCTGCTCATGGGAGGCCACGAGCTGCTACTTTGCCCGCTTGCCACCACCTCGGCGCCGGCATCGCGCCGCGCATCGCTGCGCAACTGGCAGTGATACCATTATGTTTTGGCGGCGGTGCAATTTTGAAGTTGAAGTCGCCACTTAAGTACAGATACAGCTGACATGCCCAGTAAAGTACGGTTGATGGTGCATTCTAACCGCTCGTTGGCGGCTGGCAAACCGTTAGAGCTCGGTGGCGGTCACTCCTCTGGATTCAACAAGATGTCGGTGGTGCTACCGGGACAGCGCTTGGGCGCCGTGAGCGACGCAACGACCGCGGGCGAAGGGACGTATGTGCTCAACGGAAGCATCTTCGCCTCCGTGGCGGGTACGTCGGCGACGGTCGGCAACGCGATCGTTGTCCGGCGGCCGGCCGGGAAGCGCATCGCGACCGACTATGTGCTCCAGCTTGATGACACGGTCATCTGCAAGGTCACGAAGCTCACGACGACCCAAATCTTTCTCGACATCCTCTCGGTCCGCGACGACGTCGTGCTCCGCGAGCCGTTGTCTGGCACGCTGCGCAAGGAAGACGTCCGGCCCATGGACATTGACAAGATTGTCTTGGAAGACCTCTTCCATCCCGGTGATATCGTCAAGGCCGCCGTGCTCTCGATGGGCGACTCGCGTGCGTACTATTTATCGACGGCCAAGCCCGGCCTTGGCGTTGTCATGCAAGGCTAAGGCGACGCGACACGAGAAGACATACTGCTATACACAAGTCCTTGCCAATACATACACACCTATGCGCGCTTAGTCTTCTAGCACTTGGAAACGTGGCACGTCCGTTGGCTCGGCTTCATGCGCCTCGTCATCATCATCATCATCGTCGTCATCGTCATCATCGTCGTCGTCTTCAATGATCTCGAAGCGCTTGAAGGGCTGCGACGTCGCCGGCGCAGGACGCACGTCCTCCTCTTCGTCGTCTTCGATGATCTCAAACCGCTTAAAGGTCGATGTTGTCGGCGCCATCGGTGGCGCTTCGGGCTGCAGCGTCCCGCCGCGCGTTCCATCCACTTCGAGCCACTTTTCCTCGGTCTTCTTCAGCAGCTTTTCAACCTCGCGGTTGGCGGGTTCGAGGACCAGCGCCTGCGTAAAGTCGCTGACGGCCTCGGCGTACTTGCCACGGCGGAAGCGCGTCATGCCGCGACGCGACCACGCTTTCGTGTACGTTGGGTCCAGCTGAATCGCGCTGCTGCAATCGTCCTCGGCGCTACTCAAGTTCTTGAGGCGGAGGTGGGTGAGCGCGCGGTTGGCATGGACAATCGCACTGCTCGGGTCGTACGCAAGGCTCCGCGAGTAGTACAGAATCGCTTCGTCGTTCTCGCCGAGCTTGAAGCACTCGTTGCCTTTGGTCTTCTCATGGAGCGCGTACACCTCGCGTTCGGTCGGCGTGAGGACGTCGAGGTCGACCGAGACGGGCATTTGAGCCTCCTTCACGCGGCGCGCGGTCCGCGCGTGAAGCTCGTCGCGTTGACGACGCGCGTCGTCTTGTTTGCGCTGCTCGGCCGCATCCAGCTCGCGCTCGGCCGCTTCGACGTCGTACTTTTCCCATGACCGCCAGTCGTACGCGGGAATCGCCTGCTTCTTCTTCGAGGTCGTCACCTCTAGAATCAACGGCGACGGCGGCGCGTTTGTCGGTGGGGCCCGGCCGCGCACCGCCGGGCGATTCCGCGGCGCCGCGATGCGCTGCGCTTCGACGTCGAGCCGTTGGAGCTTCTGCTCCATGGCGCGTTCCCATGACGCAAGTGCCGCCTTCTCCGAGTCAATGTCCGAGTAGGATGGCTGGGACTGGAGCCGCTCAATGCGGTCGCGCTCGGCCTTGGGGAGGACCTTGAGCAGTTGGGCTTCGGTCGCCCGCTCGAGCTGTGGGTACTTGCCTTCTTTGCCCGACTGGAGCACGGCGAGGATGTTCTTGAGCAAGTCCGCGTCCGTGCACTTGTCGACGTACTCGTAGTCGAGCATCTCGACGTCCACATCGCGCTTCTTGCGGCTGTGCAGCGAGAAGTAGTCGACCGCCGCTTCCGTGTCCATCATCTTGCTCGTGCACGTTGTTTGGTAGATCTTATTGTCGCTTTGGATCGTCAAACGTCGCCGTACCGTACCGTACATACTGTACAATCCAATACATTACTAGAGTTAAATACACCAAACGTACATCGTACAGAACCACTGAAAGGGCAACGTACACGCCCGGTATCTTGAAGGGGTGCGACTCGCCGCGGGTGAAGCCGCAGTCGAGCCTCAAAGCGATCTCCCATACCTGCTTATTCTCAGTGATCTTTGCTCAGTATATGCATAGCTCTTAAAGCTCTTGACGTCTGGGCTCATGTGATATCCAATTGATCCGTGCACAAGATTCTAGTATCCGGCGCTGACCACACGCCAACAGATCCACCATTAGACTCGACAAGGTCGTGCAGATTGATTCAACTCGAATTAACTTTCGCACGTCTTGGCCGAGCCCTTGCGTTTCACCTTGGTCGCTTGTGTGGCTTCGACGACCGCCCACTCGTCTTCGGCTTGTGCCCATGGGTCGAGCTGGGCGGCCGCTTTGTAATCGTCTTCGATGGACGAGCCGCGAGAAGGTCGCGTCGACGTCGACGACGCATCGTCGTCCATGTCCTTGGCGTCGGCGGCTGCGTCTTGTTGCGCCATCGCAGCCAGTACAAAGGGGCTCGTCGTGCCACACGCGTCACAGGCTTCGGCCGTAAGGGTGTTGCGAAGGGTGCACGACGGGCACTCCCACATTTCCAGCTCTCCGCTATCTTTCTCCATTCTGTTTTCAAATTTGATTAGTGACCCTGGCGTGGCGATGGGATCGACTTCTAAATTTACGCGGCGTGGCCGTTGACCTGTCGGTTGGACGCTGGACAAGACCGCATGACCCGCCATTTCTGATGGGACTCGAAGCATGCGTTCCAGATTCACAGACATTGGCATTTGCGACGCCGCACCACGTGGGATCAGATGCGGGAACAGAGCTCGCTCTCAGATGCTAGAATCTGGGCTGTGTCGTTCACATCGGATCGAAATGAACTGGAACTCTGGTTGTTGTTGTGCTTGAAGAAGAGAAAGAAAGGCGTCGCTGCGTTTGCAGCCGACGGACCATAAGATGTTCTTGTGGCTTGCCCTCGCGCGATCTTTGCCACTTCAACTTGGCGCTGATTGGCTAAATCCACGATGCAGGCTTGTGACGCGCCTAGGCGGATCCCCATTTGAGTCAGTTCGTTGACTGTTTCGTCACCGTTTCGGGCACGGTGATTGGTCCATGGCGGCTGCCAGTGACCTCCTAGCCAATCCAATGGCAGCATAGCGCCGCTGCGTCCTCCGATTGGTCTGTGCGCCTCTATTAGTAAAAAAAGGGTCCTGGAATAAAAAAGATCGCACGAGACACAGGCTTGAAGGCAAGGGCCCACGGAAATCTTTGAGCGACCCATTTTCGCATCTTCGCCGTAGCACGAGCATGACGCCCCGAACGCTCCCGATGATGGCGACGAGCCCGCTTAAGGACGCGATGGCGTCGGAGCTCAAGGGCAAGCCGGTCTCGCCGTACGTCAAGATGGCCGCGGGCATGGCGGGTGGCGTCGCCGAGGCGTGCTTGCTCCAGCCGCTCGACGTGACCAAGACGCGTCTCCAGCTCGACCGAACGGGGCAGTACAAGGGCATGATCGACTGTGGCAAGACGATCTACCGCACCGAAGGCGGCGCCGCGCTCTACAAGGGTCTCTCGCCATTCATCATGCACCTTACGCTCAAGTACGCGCTGCGCTTTGGCTCGTTTGCCAAGTTTAAGGAGCTCCTCGGCGCCGGCGAAGGCGTGAAAGCGTCTAACGGCAT
>NW_012156415.1:154981-156466 GCF_000151545.1 Saprolegnia parasitica CBS 223.65
AGGACGGCGACGGCAAGCAGCTCGAAGTGTGGAAGACACTCATCAACGGCCTCGTCGCGGGCTCGCTCGGCCCGTGCTTGAACTCGCCCATGGACGTCATCAAGACGCGGCTCATGGCACAGGAGACGGTCAAGGGCGTTGAGCCCAAGTACCGCGGCTTTGTCCACGCGTTCGGCGTCATTGCGCGCGAAGAAGGCAACGCGGCGCTCTGGAAGGGCCTCGTGCCACGCCTGACGCGCATGGCGCCAGGCCAAGCCATCACGTGGACCGTCGTCATGCGCGTCACGTCCTTCTTTGAAAACAACTAAGTCGACAACGACGGACCTTAATTATACCGCGCTCGTTGACTCTCTCTCGGTCGCTTGTCCGTGATCCGATGCAACGGCGACGACTACAGTTTCCAGCAACATGACGAGCAGCTCCATCGAGCAGTGAGGCTTCCGACCAACCCCGAGCGTGTGAGCAGAGGGATGTCATCCGGTGACGAGCCCCTGCAATTAGCTCTACTGCGATGTTGCTCTGACGCAGACCCTCGCCAACGAGCCCCAGAACATGAATCGGGTCGGCTGCTCCGCTCGCGATCCGGGCAGCTACGATCGCACGACTGCATGTCCGGCACTTTTGGCTCATCGCGCTCTGGTGCCATCAGCTTGGCGCGTCGCTCAACGCTCTGCGAGATGACCCTTGGTGTGTGCGCAACCTGGTCCCTCGCACAGTCCCGAATCCCGACCACTAACGCTCCTCGCTTCACGCCCCGCCTCGCGAGCGCATTGAGAAGTCCACCAGGTCGTGGCAAAGACTCTACTATTATAGTATGACGCAAGCCACGCCTGGGAAGACTGGCTGCTCGAACAGTATTAAGACTAAGCGTGGTCACGTTTATTTCCAGGAAGCAAGAACGAGTGCAAGGCTCTCTCTTCCCTGCTCTCTTCCGGTACTCAGATTCTCAAGACGTCGTCAGAGTGGCGAGTACCCTTTAGGATGTGGGGAGATAACACTTTGTGCCTTTTAAAATCGAAGAGGAGAAGGGAAAAGGAAGAGGGATGTTCGACGCCCAAAAGGCGCGATCAATGTCCCTTCGTTGTGGCGGGCGTCCCACTGGCAGTGGCGCGATCGCCATGGAGTGCTCCATTTCATCGCGTATACAAATATCAAGTGTGCCTTTTAAAAATTTCTTAAGGGTACACTTGCAATTTGTATGCCCTCCCACCTTGGGCAGCAGCTTCAGGCGATCAGCCAATGCCTGGTCTCGAAAAATCGACGAGCCAATGCCTATTCTCCAAATATCGAGCAGCCAATGCCTAGTCTCCTTTGATGCGGATCAATCGATGACGCGCAAGCAACAAGCATGGTGCTGCCTTCGTCAAAGCATCACTAGCAGTAATTAATATCGATCTATATTCGCCATTGCATGGCTGCTACGTCCAGAAATGTATGGGATGTGACAGCAATTGTACAAATGTGGCGTTGCGCCACGCAGAATTG
>NW_012156415.1:156686-158922 GCF_000151545.1 Saprolegnia parasitica CBS 223.65
GGCTTGGACGGCGCACTACGAAAGACAAGCACGACCGGCCATTGAGGTCGCTCACTCGCACGCGCATCGTCGGCCGCTTGCCGCGGAGCTGCGGCAGTCCATAGCTCTGTAACTGCCGATGCAACGGCCGCAACGGTCGGCGGGCTCGTGTCGAAGATATGAAAATCCGGATTTCGAACTTCGACGAACTTCGAGTGTTAGATTGAATTACCTCAATTTAGACCAATGCCTGGTCTCCGGCCTGTGCCGTTTAAATAAAATCGACCAATGCCTGGTCTCCATTTCCGAATTATAGCCAATGCCTAGTCTCTATTCCACCCACATCCTACGAGGTAGTCCCCAACTAGGTTTCGACTGGTATGGTTCGACTACATATCGACTATAGCTTGACTACGCCAAACGAGTGCCACTAACGAGCGCCATGTGTTAATTTCCCATTGCAATCCCACGATCGAACTTCAACGTTGCATGACGGCCGTCAGTCGCCGCGCGGCGCGACAAGGGAATTGTTTGATTCCCTTGCAGCGCGGCAACCAACATACCGGTAGTGAAACCGAAGTCACATCGAGCCCCTATAGCTTGTTGGAAGAAATATGCTATAGGCGAGCGTTACGCGCGATGGATGGTGGCGTCAGGCCTCTTCAGTACGTATTGGTGTGACTCAAGGGATACAACAAGTTGGATGTGTTTCCTTGTACGACGGCTAGTACCACGAGCGAATGCGCAGTTCTTGGGCCAAGAACGGTGATCGGGACGAAGTCTTCCGACGGCATAGCATCGATTCGGTCGAAGAGGATGGGTATCCTGGGCCGCGTCGTCGTTGCAGCGTTGTTGTTGTTGAAGTGAGTCTATTGAGATATGATTGTTACTACCTGTCAACAACTATAAACTCCGAGAAGTGGTGTGCTGAGCCTCTCAGAATCTATGTCGGGGAAAGAAATTGCCTCACGGCCGTCAGTCGCCGCGCGGCGCGCGGCGACCAAGGGAGGGTATCGTGGGAACAGAGCCGGGGGCCCTTTCTGGGTGTGTTGCCTAGTCGAGCACGACAAGGACGAGGGAGCGCATCTGCACAGCGTGCGGGCGGAGGCAAGGGCGGCAGGGACTTCCGATGGCAGCGGCCGACGGTCGCGGCCATCCTGACGTCGCGGGTCTTCGCATGGTAGTCCCCAAGTCATAGTCCCCAAGGCAGAGTTGGCGCCAGACTATAAGAATGGGGTGCGTACTCAGAGATTCCCGCCGGCCGGATGCTTGGATCGCACGCGTAGGTTGAACCTTTGGTTGACCGTATCAAAACGACTAAGTGCGAGCCACTGGCCTCCCTTGCTTCCTGCACTTGCAAGGACGACGCCTGAGGATATATTAGATGCGGAGCAGGTTGCGAGCATCCACCACACAAGATGTGGGCAACTGTCGAGGCAAAAACGCAGCTCGTCTCTCTTTACAAGGTTAACGTGGTTTAATGGCGCACGAGGTTCCAGCACTGGTTCTTGTTGTACGCCGTGCAGTCCCAGACCTGTGCCTTGTGGCGGTCGTCGGTCGGGTCCGCATCGAGGCACAAGTTGGGGTGCGTCGCGTGCTTGACCAGCTTGTCTTGGAGCACCCACTTTTGGTTCGCGTTCTTGGCATCGCACGGGAACGTGTGGAGACCGAACTTGCCGTGGCCGGTCGAGAAGGCGTCGAGGCACTGGCCGTTACTGCCGACTTGCAGCGTCTGCGCGACGGGGTCGTACGCAAACTTTTCGTTGACGTTGTTGCGGACCTTGTCGGCGTAGAGGCCCGTGTCGTACTCGGAGAGCCACGAGTTGGTGTAGCACGTCTGGAAGCGGAGACCGACAGTGGCCGAGTCGTCGCAGTCGCTGAAGAACTGCTGGAGGCTCTGGTTGCACATCTCGACGCGCGCCTTCGTGCCCGCGGGACCCGACGCGACGCAGAGGCCGTGGTGCGTGCCGTGCTCGATGCGGTTGGTGTTGGCGTTGAAGATCCACTTTTGGTTGACGTTGCCCTCCATGCACTTGTACGTGTGGAGCTGGTACCGGTTGCTGCCGTCGAGGAACGCGTCGAGGCACTGGCCGTTGGACTCGGACACGAGCGTCATGGCCGACGGGTTGTAGACGAACTGCTCGTTCTTGTTGTTGCGAAGCACGTCCGAGTAAATGTCGCCGTAGTACTCGGAGAGTGCTTGGCGGTTGTACGTGCAGAAACGCAGCGCCTTGCCCGGAGTCGGCGTGATGGGCGC
>NW_012156415.1:160272-173251 GCF_000151545.1 Saprolegnia parasitica CBS 223.65
CGATGGCGATCTTATTCGATTGCATATTTCGTCTTAGTTGGTGTTTGGTCGCGGGCGTGCACAGTGACAAGTGAAACCGACATTGCACCAAGACGAGATCCAGCATTCATATCGCGCGACGCATCAAAGCAAAAGACTGCGACAACAACTAAAGTTGATGGCTATCCAGTGTGCTTGGGCGCGCGACAAAGACATCGGACGTTCGGCGAATGGTCCCGAAGCGTTCGGACCAAAGCCCGCGTTCGGCGTTCGTCAAACTTGATGTGTAGTTCGAGATCCCCTTGTGTCGTTCGGTGAAAAGGCGTCGATATACCGTATTCTTACGACAGGCTCTATTGCACGCGATGGTTGTCGAGTGCATTCATTACATGGAAAAACGACAGAAATGGTAGGCTGCAAGACAAAGTGAAATTCCCTGTTGACGGTGATGCTACAAAAAACGATGTGTAGCAGGAAAAAGGACCAAAATCAGCCAGCGAGTTGAGGAGTTGCCGCACCTCGAGTCGCGCGATCGTTCTTCAAAGGAGTACTGTACTAGTACAGTACCTAGTTCGATGTAGACACTGTCGTTGGACGCTTCACATCCTCCTCAACAACGTACTACGTAGTAGTACGTAGATCCCATGAGCCAATCTTCAGTATTTTACAAGTACTATTGGCAAGGTCACGCTTCAGATTCGAGCCTTGCATCTACTGTATATGAGATTCACGACAACTCGTCCGTCACAAGGCCTTTCCGCTCTTGGCATTCTTTTGCAGCCACGGAATAAAGTACTTTGGTCGTCACATCGTTGCGTCTTGGAGACGTTTGAGATTGCATAGCAGCGACGATCGACGTTTGCAAGCGCACGCTCACTGTCGTTGCTCAGCTGCTCCACTGCGTATCCTTGCGGTGCCGCAACCTACTTGTGCCTAAAACCCGCGCCCAAAGCCGGGACGTCCAGTCGTGTCCAGTTTGAGAAACTCGGACGCACAATATTTCTCGTTGGATGGTACATTTTTGTAATGAAAACGCATTGCATTCTTGGATTCGCCAGATTCGGTCTTGTAATCGCGTTGCTGGGGATGTGCGATTGCATGGTTCTCAACCACTCTCGACCAAACATGTGGCAAGCGACTGAGAAGCAGCCACTTGGGCATACCACGTTACAACTTCAAGTTCACTCGTTGTTCAAGCGTCCTTTTTACGTGCAAACGGGCTCGATTAAACGCGTTCAACCCAACATGCCGGTAGCAGAACGCGACGATCGAGCGCAACAACGACCGTCCAAGTCATCCCGCTGTCGTCTTGCATATTCACCGCCCTCGACAAGTCCTCAAACATTACTCTCGAGCGCGCACAGCAAACGCTGTCTACGGTTCTTCGCTTGCTCGCGTCGTCCTCCAAAATGGTCCCGTCCACGACAGCACGAGTACACGGATACTACGTGTCCATAGGGATGTATACTGCGCATGCGTAGAGTACGGTGGGCTCGAATGCCTCTGCAGGTTGCCTCCGCATTGCTCGGGCCGTGAGTATGTACGTCTTGGCATGACACACAGTGTGAAGCGATCTGCAATTTTATATAAAACCTCGTTGAACGCAAGGTTTAAACCATTAAACCGCAATGCACGTCGCTCGTCGCACGTGCATCTGATTCCGTCCATGCGAGATTCGCACGTGTAGAAGCCTCTGCCACACCTCCTTTGCGGTCGAGAGGGTGCTGCGGTCGAAAGGGTGCAAATCGGACGCATGCCCACCGAGACGAGGCCGCTGCTGCAGCGCCGGGACGCGCCCGCGCACCTGTACCAGTACGACTAAAGCCTTGCGTCCCCGCCATTGTTCGGCCCTGATCGCGTCGCACGCTGGTTTGGGTGCCTTCAACCTAACGTACACGTTACCAATTCTCCAGATGTTGTCGGGTGGCTTGGCCCGCGCCAGGTGCTCCCTCCGGCTTCTACCGGTACGTTGGTCGTCGGCCAGCGTTTTTTTTGTCTGGAATCACTTTCCATTTCGGCAGCCATGGTCGCCATCTACCTCGCCTCGTTCGCGGCCCTTTTCGGGTTTGCGGCCGCCGAGTGCGCGCCGGGTGTCGGCGAGCGCGCGCCCACGGCCCACGTCCAAGTGCTCTCGTACAACGACGTGTACGAGATGAAGCCCGAGGCCGACGTGACGCAGTACGGCGTCCTTGTCGGCGGCCCCTCGCGTGTCATCCCGGTGGCCCAAAAGCTCCGCAAGAACTACGAGAACAACCTCGTCATTTTCGCCGGTGACACCATGTCGCCGTCGCTCTGGTCGGGTCAGTTCAAGGGTCTCCAGATGATCGAGGCCCACAACGCGATCAAGGTCGACTTCGCATGCCTCGGCAACCACGAGTTCGACTTTGGCATCGACGCGTTCCTGAACGCCTCGGCCGCCTCCAAGTTTCCGTGGCTCAACGTCAATGCATACGAGGTCGCCACCAAGCAGCTCCTTCGCGGAACCCAAAAGTACGCGACCAAGGAGTTCAACTCGGCGACGATGGGCAAGATGAAGGTCGGTGCGTTCGGCGTCATGTACGACATGCAGGATACGTCCAAGGGCATGTACTGGACGGACCCGATCGCGGCCTCCAAGGAGGCTGTCGAGTACCTCCGCAAGGTCGAGAAGGTCGACATGGTCATTGCGCTCACGCACCAGTTTCTGGACGACGACAACCGCTTCTCGCAGCAGGTCAAGGGCATCGATATGATTTACGGCGGCCACGACCACGCGGCGATGCTCCAGTCCAACTTTGGCACGACGTACCTCAAGTCGGACCTCAACTTCCGCAGCATTTGGATCTCGGACATCAAGTACTATGGCCCGGGCCGCGACACCAACAACAAGGCGACGACGCCGTTCACCAAGATGAGCCACAAGAACCTCCAGATCACAAGCGGCATGCCGGTGGATCCCGATTTCGAGGCCATTATCAAGACGTACGACGACAAGATCAGTGGCCTCTTCAAGCGCAAGGTCGGCTCGCTCTGCGCCGAAACGGACCTGCGCAAGAACCTCGTGCGGTTCGCCGAAGCGCCGATCGGCAACTTTTTGCGGATGCGTTCCAGGTCTACTACACCAAGGCGACGGTCGATGCTGCGATCATGAACGGCGGCGGTATCCGCACCGACAAGCTCTGGCCCGCGGACGACCTCACGCTCGGCGACCTCATCTCGTGGTCGCCGTTCGGTGACTCGATCGTCGTTATCAGCACGGACGGCGCGAGCTTCAAGAAGTTTATGAACTACAAGATGGTCGACTCGTGCGGCGACAAGATGGTGGCCGAGAACGGCCACTACTTCCACATGGCCGGCATGACGTGGACGTTCACGTGCAGCGGCAAGGGTGCGGGCGCGATCACGAGCCTCAAGTGGGACGGCAAGTCGCGCACGGGCGACGTCATGGACAGCGACAAGCTCAACCTCGCGCTCTCGACGTACATGAAGGGTCTCTTTGACCAGGCGGGCGGCGTGGCCAAGTGGATCGTCGACCCGAACGAGGCGACGCGCATCGAAGCCATCTTGGAGGCGTTCATCAAGAAGAACAACGACAGCGTCTGCCCCAAGCTCGAGGGCCGCAACAAGGTCGTCCCGCCCTCGTAAATACCTAGTCCTTTTTGAACCCTAGTAGACGATTTTCTTCGTTTTCAAAACAGTGTTTGTTCGCGTGTGATGCAGTGTTTGAGATGATCAGTACTGAATTGCTGCTGGGCCTGTCTGGCTCCGAGTGGGTAGCAGACTATGCTGCATCAAGGAGGCACGAATCATCCCAAGAGGAAATTTTCTGACAAAGTCAAGACGGCAAGAACCGAACAGACAAGACATTTCTCATACGTCCGTCGTACTAGCTCGCCTTCGAGCAGGTAGTATTATTACCTTGATCTACTTGGCCTTGAAAATGTGAACGTGCTTCGCGTTATCTTCGTTGTATGTAGAGACTAGCAAGCTCTTTCTTCTTCGTCATGCGCTCACTGGGTCGTGCGCAGGCGGCGACGCGGGGTGCGTCTTGTTCTTCTTTAGTCACCCGCGCGCGCTTGGTGAGGCCCATGACGACAAGCTCCGTAAATTTCTTCCAGGCGTCGCGATCGACGGCAAAGCTACGCAGCTTGAGAGACGCCGGCGACTGAGGCGGCGTCAACGACTGGAGGTCGCGGTGCAAGACAATTGGCAACGCGATCTTGGCACGGCCTACAAAAAGGGGCGCTTTGGACGCGGGAAAGAAGCGGGCGGCGGCAAATGTTGGCAGGGGCGTCGTCCTTCACGCCCAGCACGTGCTCTAGCAGGCGCCAGCGCTGGTGGGTAACGATCTCGCTCAGCGGGATACTGTTGCAGCGGTCGTAGAGCGCGACGTCGGCGAGCGTGTGCCGGTGAAAGATACCTAGAAGACGACGCAGCTGCCGGCGATGGAGGCTGTCAAGACCCATCAGACGCGTTGGCGTCAGGGCCCACGTGCCACCAAGCTTCTTGGTCGTGTGCCACGCCAGAGAGGCTGCGTGCGTCGGCGCATCAGCCTGCGTCGACCTGAATACCTTCGTTTCTTCCGTCTTGTCTTCATTCATCTTGAGTTCTAGAGGCCCACCGGGCGGACACGGATGGCGCGCCGCTTTGATCCTGGTCATGGCAGCAGCGTCGTGGCAGATGAAGTCCGAGTCATTGGCATCGGCGACCGTGTGGGCGAGGAGGTTGCCCGCTTCGCGGGGCGTCTGCGCGAGATCCTTGAGCGCGGCTTCAGATACACGATCCACTGCGCCAGCGATAACGAGAACTGCTTCGCCTTCTGAGAGTTGCGTGCCACTAGTCTGACACTAATAGATGATGTGTCCGTCGACGGAGACAATCGTATTGAATTGGTGTTATCACCGTATCAGTGTTTTCCTAGCCGACAAAAAGCGATTTTGGCTCATGGAATGGATGTCGGTGAGCTCACTTGCCCTCTCCTTCCAAGCTTGTACCCGACGGGGAATGCGCTTATCGAGATGATACCTATAAAGTTCGGCAACGCAAAATCGTGGTTTTGTTAGTCTCGTCAACTACGGACGGTAGCCTAGTGTAGTACGGTGCTCGATGCACCGTGGGAACGACTCGAATTAAACGAAATCGAGCTGCGGCCTTCGAGGTTGGGGCACACGACGCCTTCTTTGACCTTCGTGTAGGTCTCGAGGACGAGGTCGATGCGTGTCGCCTCGTTCGCGTCAATCACGTACTTGGCCGTGCTGTTGAGAGCGTCGTCAAAGAGACCCTTCATGTACGTTGAGAGGGACATGTTGACCGAGTCCGCATCCTTGATGTCGCCCGACTTGCCGTTCTTATTGTCGTCCCACTTGAGGCTCGTGATCGCACCCATGCCCTTACCGCTGCACTTGTACGTGACCTTGACACCGGAGATCTGCGGGTAAAACCCGTTCAACGCGGCAGTGCCTTGGTTGCACGTCGGCGCGAGCTGGCTGGCCAGAAACTTCTTGAAGCTCGCGCCATCCGTTGAGATGACCGCGATCATGTTGCCGAACGGCGACCACGAGATGAGATCGCCGAGCGAGAAGGGACCAGCCGGCCAGACCATGTCCGTGCGGATACCACCGGCGTTCATGTAGCCGACATCGACCGTGACCTTCTTGTAGTAGGCCTTGAACGCATCCGCAAAAAGTTGCCCATCGGAGCTTCTTGGGTGCGGAGAAGCTTGCTCGTCAAGTCTGTCGGTGCGCAGAGCGTGCCGACCTTGCGCTTGAAGAGCTCGTTGATCTTGGCATCGTATGTGGCGATGACCGCGTCGAACGCCGGGTCGGACGGCATCTCGTTTGTGATCTGGAGGTTCTTGTGGCTCATCTTGGTGAACGGCGCGTACTTGTTCTTGCCTTCGGTCAACGGGCCATAGTACTTGATGTCCGAGACCCAAATGCTGCGAAAGTTGAGGTCCGACTTGAGGTACGGAGTACCAAAGTTGGACTGGAGCATCGCCGTGTGGTCGTGGCCGCCGTAGATCATATCGATGCCCTTGACCTGCTGCGAGAAGCGGTTGTCGTCGTCCAGAAACTGGTGCGTGAGCGCAATGACCATGTCGACCTTCTCGACCTCGCGGAGGTACTTGACAGCGTCCTTGGACGCCGCGATCGGGTCCGTCCAGTACATGCCCGTGGTCGCATCCTGCATGTCGTACATGACGCCGAACGCGCCGATCTTGATCTTGCCCATCGTCGCCGAGTTGAACTCCTTGGTCGCGTACTTTTGGGTTCCGCGAAGGAGCTGCTTGGTGGCGACCTCGTATGCATTGATGTTGAGCCACGGAAACTTGGAGGCGGCCGAGACGTTCAGGAACGCGTCGATGCCAAAGTCAAACTCGTGGTTGCCGAGGCACGCGAAGTCGACGCCAATTGCGTTGTGGGCCTCAATCATCTGGAGACCCTTGAACTGACCCGACCAGAGCGACGGCGACATGGTGTCACCGGCGAAAATGATGAGACTGTTGGCAAAGTTCTTGCGGAGCTTTTGGGCCACCGGGATGACACGCGAGGGGCCACCGACGAGGACACCGTACTGCGCAGCGTCGCTCTCGTTCTTCATCTCGTACACGTCGTTGTACGAGAGCACTTGGAAGTGGGCTGTGGGCGCGCGCGCCGTACCGCAGTCGCCGACGACGGCCGTGGCGGTCGCACCGAGAAGCAGCAAGAGCTTGGAGATGGTCGCCACCATGTGAGCGGAGAGGATCCTATCGGAAAATGAAACACTCAGGTTCGTCAAACTGTGATGGGTTCGGTTGCCGATGGGCCACAACGGCACGTGCGCCTGGAACCCTACGCCTGGAACCCTACCCCTCGTCTGCGTACGGTAACCAGGGTTACTGCATTCTTGTTTGGAGTCGAATCGTTGGCCCACTTTGCTTTTCTGCGCCAATCACGACCCGGGACTCTCTGGCGACAGTTCGTGAGTATCCCATCGCTTTGGCAATGTCGCCGAGCAGGCTCTGCACTGACCCTATCGATGCCCATCGAAATGATGTGCTTTTTGCTGCAACGACAAGAGGAGCTGACCAAGGCGAGCGTGCGCCTGCGTTGTAGTGTAGCCGAGACCCCTCCAAACCGGCTCTGCAAACCTGCTCGCTCACGCGGTTTGCAGCATCGCGCTTTGATGCGGCGGTGCTTGGTAGAAAAGTGTTGCTGCCGTTCGAGTGCGATCACATACCAGCGCAAAAAATCGTTCGCACAATCCAACGCAGACAGTCAACGCATTACACATCTGATCGTCTAAAAAGGATCCAAAGTCCTATCCAACGCTGGTGCAACCAAGGCCCTTGGATGCAACTGTCGTACGTACAGTGTAGTGTACTGAGGAGACGCCAAGAGGATTAATGTCTTGGGCTAAAGAAGACTACTACATGTAGTAGGTTCTGGATCCGAAGCGCCCCAAGCTCCACTTCGTGTCGATGGAGCTTGAAGAGTAGCGTTCACACACTCGCATAGGTGCAGTGGCTCGATGACGCCTCGCCGCGTCATGGCAGCACTGCTCTCCACTGCATCGAAGTCTCCGTCTCTTCAGACGCAGCTACCAGACGCCAAAAGTGAAATTCGCGAGCCAGAAAAACAGCGCCAGAGACGTTGCCAGGGCGATGGCAAGGTTGGCAACGCTTGCACTTGGGCACGGATTGTGCATGGATTGAAGATCCCATCGATGCGCAAGTCGAATCCAATTGACCAGATGTTCACCTGATAGAACGCCAGATCTCGTGGTCAGCAAGCACGCTGGCGTCACACGCCGAGCATATGTAGCACTGACCCGAATACAGTCGCTGAAGGTACTCACTCACTCGCACGTGCACTTCTGCGACTGTCGGCTACTAGCACTGGGTCACTTTCCAAAACGATGGCCAAGTGGACGTTCATCACCGCGCTGGCGTCGTCGCTCGCTCTCCACGCTGCTGTGGCCCAGACGCCGTGCACCGACATGGACCCGTTCGAGATCTACGAGACGACGCCGTGCGGCAGCAACCCGACGCCCGCACCGGTGACGTCGATCCTCTCGTTCTGCGCCTACAACCGCCAAGCGCTCTCCGAGTACTACGGCGACATCTACTCGGACGTGCTTCGCAGCAACAAGAACGAGCAGTTCGTCTACAACCCGTCGGCCATGACGCTCGTGTCCGAGTCCAACGGCCAGTGCCTCGACGCGTACCGGGACGACAGCGGCGCGTACCAGCTCCACACGTACAAGTGCATGGAGGGCAATGGCAACCAAAAGTGGGTCTATAACACCAACGCGCGCCGCATCGAGCACGGCACGCACCAAGGCCTCTGCGTCGTCGGTGGCTCGGCAGGCACCAAGGCGCGCGTCGAGCCGTGCAGCCAGAACCTTCTTCAGTACTTTAGCGACTGCAAGAGCCCGTCGAGCGTGAGCATCCACCTCCAGACGTGCTACACCAACTCGTGGCTCTCCGAGTACGACACAGGCCTCTACGCCGACGCGCTCCGCAACAACGTAAACGAAAAGTTTGCGTACGACCCCGTCGCGCAGACGCTGCAAGTCGGCAGCAACGGCCAGTGCCTCGACGCCTTCTCGACCGGCAACGGCAAGTTCGGTCTCCACACTTACGCGTGCGATGCGACGAACGCGAACCAGAAGTGGGTGCTCCAAGACAAGCTGGTCAAGCACGCGACGCACCCCAACTTGTGCCTCGATGCAGACCCGACCGACAGCGGCCACAAGGTGCAGGTCTGGGACTGCACGGAGTACAACAAGAACCAGTGCTGGAACATTTTGCGTGTCTAAAAACACCCACCATGCGTGGGCAACCTTAATCGTCTGCGTTGGTGGACTTGCGGCTGTAAACGTCTTGTGTGTTTCTGCGTTGCACGGGATTGTGTTGTGCGAAGGAGCGGACCAGGTGTTGAAGAGGCGAGATCGTAGTGTCAGCTCGAATATCTCGTTACTAATACATGATCGAGAAAACATTATCTGGAGGGAGCTGCATTGAAAGACTACTGTATTGAAAGGACCTCTTTAACCCTTTGGGGAAGTGGGAAATGGATGGATCTGGCACCCCCGGCCGCGTCTCATTTTTGTAGAGTGCTGGTCAAATAGATACCAAGAATGATGGTCTAGATCCCGAACCCGCCTCCGGACCACTCGACCTAAATCGTCTCTGTGACCCGCTGTCGTTCAGTGATGAGATAGCCGCCCAATATCAGGACGCCTAGATGTCGGCACAATGACCTTATTTTCATCGTGACCAGACGCTTTGACAATGATTCCGAGCCAAAAACCACGTCCAAAACCTTCAAACCTCGACGTCTGGGACGACTACCGCATAAATTGTGGGGAACAAACAAACGTGACTAATAAAAGCGAAGAAATGAAGCAGAGAAGATCGACTTTCGAAAGACATCCCATCGTCCCGTCGTCCATCGCCATGTCCTTCGAAAGTTGATATTTTATCGCCGGCAGATACTCTCTGCCTCACGCCGGCGCGGTCATTTTCAGGAGAATTCTACGCTTTTCTTTTGCTGTCAACGCCGTTGTCGCCATCGTGTCATGACTTGGCGGGCAATGCAGCCAATATGAACTCTCTGGTGTGCGCTAGAGGGCTATACATTGCACGGACACACATTATTCTCAATTCAGGATCAAAACCAAGGCTTTCAATAGAAAGAATGAGAATTGAATCTTGCGGTATGTGTTGGGTGCCATCTGCTGACACACTCTTAAAAAGGGAACTAAAAACAGCGCAATTTGCTCAAATATTTGCAAGAACCCCGTAATTGAGTGTTAAGTGGATCTGATTGGCCTCTAAGAAGGGAACAAAGGCGTTGTGATTGGCTGGTTTGCGAGTTGACCGGGTTTTGAAAATATAGGAGGCCAAATGTGTTTTTTTATTAAATTCGCCTCCAGGAGAGATGTTCAACGCTTGAACACTCTTCTGTCCATCGCGTCAATGTAGGAACCAAATTTGACTTTCCGCTCGACAAGTTCGAGGTGCTTGCTTTGGCGCAGCCACAGGACGCATCGCGCGTCCGGCGTCTCGTGCTCTCAACCAAATTGCCCATTGGAACGGTGGCGAGATATGCGTGCGATAAGAGACATATATGGTAATATGCAGTTGCTGGTCCAGCTCCAGCTGACGCAGATGCCACGTCAGCCGCCTCGGCAACGTCGATTGTGCAGTCATATTTGCTACCACATCAGGATGTTGATGTGTGCTGTGCTCTCAGCGATGCTCCTAATTGCGGTCGCGACGGGTCTCCAGACGCCAACGTACCCGCGCTTCCTCGACGCCACGCTCAACACGATCCTCACCAAGGTGGTTGCGACGGCCGGCGGCCGCGTCGTGCCGGCGGATCGCAGCAGCACTTTGTGACGCTAAGACACATTAACGCACGAGCTTCGGACGTTGAACGTGTGCTTAAGCCTCGCCAACGATACCAACCTCGCCAACGATACCAGCCTCACCAACGATACCAGCCTCGCGCTGTCGCCCTGCACAGCCCACCGCCGCCAGACGTGGACGATTGACGGCCCCGATAGCCGCATCTCGAACCGCGCCGAGCCGACGTGGACTTTGACAACACGGTGCGCGCGGCTCATTGCACGTCGCACGTCGAGGGCCCGTACCAAAATGTCTTTTTCAGCGCGGAAAACATCGTCTTGGCGACCGACGACGATGCGCATGTGGTCCGTACGCGCGATGCGAGCGTCGTCGTCGAGGTGCGGACGCCGAACGACCCGCGCCTCATACGTCCTTAAAGATTGTCACCGCAGCATGCATCCAATGTAGAGTGATCTGGCGTAGCCTTTTCCAATCGACGGTTGTCGATTCATTTGTGCACCCCGGTGTGATGCGTTGCGAAGCTGTCGGTGCGGGTTCCGAGCGAAATTTGTAGTTGGGCATGCCACGCTAGGTGGTGTGGAACAGAGTCGTACGAGAACAGTCGTTGATAGAACGCAGTGTTGACCAAGGACGATTCTACCAGGTTGACGAGGGCCGGTTGAATTGGTCTCGACACTCCTACAGACAACCAGAGTGGCTCGAACCGCAGCGACCAGTCATATCACGAAGCACCGATGGCCACGGACAAAGACTGCAGCCGCTACATGCATCCAATATGGAAAGATTGGGAGCAGCCCTTTTGCATCGACGCTTCAGGTTTAACACGTTCATTTCACAAAAACGCGCATTTTTACCGCTGTCGTCGCCCAGGATTGCGATAAATCGCCCGCACAGCAGTGGTGGTACGAAGCCAAGCAACTAACCAACACGGCGACGCCCGGCCACTGCCTCACGCTGGACGGCGCATCGCACATCGCTCTATGTGAGCAGCTTCCGTCGCAGCGTCTGTACTACGAGATATTCGACATGTTCCCGGCCTCGTCCGTACTCTCCGCCGCCCTGTGATCTCGTGGGGGCCGACGCGTTAAGCAGGATGCAGCGAGCTAGCAGATCTGGTCCTAGCTGTTCCAGCTTCCTCCGACAACGCAGGAGAAACTGTATGGTAATACAAAGTGTCGTCTTGCAAGCGAGAAGAGCTTAAAAGGACGCGTTCGAGGGCCAGCGCGGGAACGGGATGACGTCGCGGATGTTCTCGATGCCCGTGACGAAGCGCACGAGGCGCTCAAAGCCGCAGCCAAAGCCGGCGTGCGGCACCGTACCGTAGCGGCGGAGGTCGCAGTACCAGCCGTACTCGGCCGGGTCGTGGCCCGTGGCCTCCTTGATGCGCGCTTCGAGGACGTCGAGGCGCTCTTCGCGCTGCGAGCCGCCAATGATCTCGCCAATCTTGGGCACGAGGACGTCGGCGGCCGCGTCGCGGATGTTCTCGATGCCCGTGCGCATGTAGAAGGCCTTGATCTCCTCAGCCAAAGCCGGCGTGCGGCACCGTGCCGTAGCGGCGGAGGTCGCAGTACCAGCCGTACTCGGCCGGGTCGTGGCCCGTGGCCTCCTTGATGCGCGCTTCGAGGACGTCGAGGCGCTCTTCGCGCTGCGAGCCGCCAATGATCTCGCCAATCTTGGGCACGAGGACGTCGGCGGCCGCGACCGTCTTGCCGTCGTCGTTCAAGCGCATGTAGAAGGCCTTGATCTCCTTGGGGTAGTTGTACAGCACGACCGGCTTCTTGTAGATCTGCTCCGTGATGAAGCGCTCGTGCTCCGAGCCGAGGTCGTCGCCCCACTTGGGCTTCTTCTCAAACTTGCCCTTCTTGAGGTTCTCCGGCTTGTTGATGAGCTCGATCGCGTCCGTGTACGAGAGACGCACAAACGGCGACGCGATCGTCGACTGGAGGCGCTCGAGGAGACCCTTCTCGACGTTCTTATCAAAGAACGCGAGGTCCTCGGCGCAGTTGTCGAGCGCGTACTGCGCGCAGTACTTGAGGTAGTCTTCTGCGAGGTCAATGTCGTCGCTGAGGTCCGCGAACGCAATTTCGGGCTCGATCATCCAAAACTCGGCGAGGTGGCGCGCCGTGTTGGAGTTCTCAGCACGGAACGTCGGGCCAAAAGTGTAGCAGTCCGAGAGCGCGCAGCAGTGCGTCTCGACGTTCAACTGACCAGAGACCGTGAGGTACGACGGCTTGCCGAAGAAGTCCTTGGAGAAGTCGATCGCCTTGTTGTCGGCCGTCTTGGGCACGTTGCCGTCCTTGACGTGGTTGAAGAGCGTCGTGACCGCAAACATCTCGCCCGCGCCTTCGCAGTCCGACGCCGTGATGAGCGGCGTGTGGATGTAGAGGAAGCCGCGCTCGTTGAAGAACAAGTGCGTCGCCTGGGCCATCGCGTTACGGACGCGCATCGCCGCCGAGTGGATGTTGGAGCGCGGGCGCAGATGCGCATGCTCGCGCAAATGCTCGAGCGTGTGGCGCTTCTTCGAGAGCGCGTACGTCGAGGGATCCGCGACGTCGCCGTAGAGCGTCACTTCCGTGGCCTTGACCTCAATGAGCTGGCCCTTGGCCGGGCTCTCGACCACGTTGCCGACGACGCAAAAGCTCGCGCCAGTGCCGCCCGAGTTGATGA
>NW_012156415.1:173351-191645 GCF_000151545.1 Saprolegnia parasitica CBS 223.65
CCTTCACGCGGACGCGGCGGCGCTTGAAGAGGCCCTGGATGGCGGTCTTGTGCTGGGCGAGGCCCGGGGCCGTCGCGTCGTCGATCGCGACCGGCGTGACGTCGTTGATGGAGAGCGCTTCCATGGTCGTCGTGGGCGAATGCGGAAATGGAAGGCAAGCAATGACGTTTGAAGTTGCTTGCCATTTTGACCAATCACAAAATTGGGGCCGGAAATCACTTGTGGCCCGCAGTGTCGAGCCCTTTTTGGCCAATGAGATCGCATGCCACACAATCAATGCAGCTGCATTTTGGCCAATGAGGTGCGATATAGCAGCGCGAAGATCGCGATGGTCACACTAGAATTTTCCTCTTGGTCCGAACGAAGACCAAGTCGTCGTTGGTGGCAAAGACAGAGCAGCTCGCTACCCGAACGCCTACATATACAAGACATCGCCAAGATCTTAGGCTCACTGCAAGCGAACGCGACGAGAGCCGTCAACACGACAGAAAGCACCTGGACAACCTTCAAGACGCTGTAGCACGTCCACGTCGTGGTGTGCTCGAGTGCTACTTACATGGGTCTGAAGTGGGAACGGAGTAGTACACTGCACTGCTAGTCATCCTGGCTACGTGAAACCGCGCGAGGACTGCGGCGATGGATGGTCAATCGTCGTTGCATTGCCGATTGCCAGTCTCGTGGTGAAGACGCTGCTAGCATAGCAAGGGAAAGCCACGTTCGCGCAGTTTCAGAGTTACCGTATCGCGATCGTTGTCGGGATTGAAACAGAGACGAGTCGTTTGGCGTTGTATCGATATATCTCCCTTTGCCTGCTTCGCCATAACCACGACTCGGTCACGCTGGCCTCGCGCCCTCTCCATGGACGACTCCTTTGGTCAAGGAATGTGCACAGAATTGTCGGCTTGTCGAGGATCCCACGCCCCGCGATAGTATCATATCATAGAGGTCGGCTTTTGGCGCGCAATCGCGGCCGCGTCCTCGGTGTATTAATAATAAATGACATACATTTGTCCAGCTATTTTTCAAAATACGTCTCTCCCAGGCATTTGCGGTGTCCGGTTGAAGTATTCGATTTGAGAGGTTTTTGGCATCTCGCGCAGAGACCGCAGTTTTCGATTCGCCGGCCGCCGATGACGCAGGACATGTCGTCCCGCATCGAGTACTCGGAGAAGTACGTCGACGACACGCATGAGTACAGGTAGACGCCGATGCTCCATGCGCCCAATATGGCCTCATCGTCCTCCTGCTGCTAGACATGTGATCCTGCCCAAAGAGATGGCCCGCAACCTGCCCGATCGCCTCCTCACCGAGAGCGAATGGCGCCAGCTCGGCGTGCAGCAGAGCCGTGGCTGGGTGCACTACGCGATCCATAAGCCGGAGCCGCACATCCTCCTCTTCCGCCGCCCGCTGGGCACGGACCCGACGACCGGCCGCGTCAACTCGATCTTGGAGCGCGAAGCCAAGGAAAAGTACGCTCAAGACATTGGGCAAGGACGTCAGTAAGATAGCCAACATGATTTATACCGTCCATCCTCGCGTCAGCGTCCCATCGCGATCGCGTGCATGGACAAGCGGTCGTACTGTACAATGTGTGTGTTAATAAGATTAGATCGATGCAAGGTACGCGACAATGGGATCGTGGCCGTTGCTTGCTGCCCACGAGATAGCGTCTCGCCAGCCCTCGCGCCGGTGCTGCACGAGAAACGCGACGACATGCAAGTGGCCGTGCGCGGCCGCCATATCGATCGCCAGCGTCGTCGCCCCTTCGTGGCGGTTTGCATGGAGATACGCAACAACGTGCAAATGCCCGTTCCCAGCCGCTTGGTCCATCGCCCGCGACGTACATCCTTCCGACCGGTGAGTGTGCAGAAAGGTCACCATGTCGAGGTGGCCGCTGCCGGCGGCGCTGTCCATCGCGTCACGCGTGCAGCCTTCGGTCCGGTTCGTGTGCAGGAAGCGAACGATGTCCATGTGCCCGTTCGCGCACGCGCGGTCCATGGCCGATGTCGTGCACCCTTCGCTTCGATGGGCATGCAAGAACTGAACAATGTCAAGGTAGCCACGCCCGGCAGCGCAGTCCATCGCATACGTCGACGCGCTGAGGCCATGGTCGTGGAGGTAGCGGACCATCGGGAGGTGCCCGCTTTCTGCCGCGAGATCCAGCGTGTGCTCGGTCCAGCTCTTGGTGCCTTGGGCGTAGAGATACGTGACAAGGTCGAGGTGGCCGCTGCTCACCGCCATGTTGAGCGCATTCGGCGAGCAGCGCAGGTTCGGGAGGTGCAGCGTGAGGTACTTGACCGCGTCCAAGTGGCCGAGGTGCACAATGTGGTCGAGCACGTCCGGCGTCAAGATCTCGGGATGGCACAAGACAAGTCGCTGGAGGAGGCGGAGACCTTTCGCGAGCTCGAGCGCGGCGACGAGGAAGCTCGTGCGGGCGTGGATGCGCTTGGCGCGCCAGTCGCGGAGGATCGGGCGGACCTCGCGGTACAAGCCGCCCTGGAAGGATGCGATGGTCGAGAGGAGCTCGCGGCTCAGAAGCACGTCGCTGCTGCCTGCCATCGTGCTTGTGCAGAAATGCCACCACCTGCGGGACCTGGTCGCCGTCAAGTTCGAACTTCGATTTCTCGCCTGCACACAGGCGTGGCACGCGAAGTTGCCGTTGGGCCTTCGAGGCGCATTCTATGTCACGGCTTCGACGCTCGAATAAGGCTGCACGTTCGGGGAGCTCGCCTCGCCCTCGCCCTCGGCCTTGGTCATGCAAGACACGCCGTGGCTAGCCGACCGCCCCGACGGTGATGCTGATAGCGCGTCGCCTGTTAATTTCCGATTTGCTGATAGCACGCGCTGATAGCTGTGTGTATGCTACCGTAGGTACCACCCGCGAGGAATTCTCAATTCCACCCCAAGAAGATGGTGGGCTTGAAGCATCTTTGCTTGGACGAGGACGGACGATCAATGCAAGGACGTGCATGAAAGTTGCTGCTAGTAGGGCACACTACGGTTTTCAGTACGTTGGTTTGGATGGGCTTGTTGAACCACAAGTGGATGGGGCGACGCTAATGCGGCACCTCTACTGCCTCAACGACGAGCCTCCGTGCAATACCGTCGTACCTTTCCTACGTTGTTTTCTGCGCCCGAGATTCCAGTCAAGTCGTTGGATTCATGTGCAGACGCATGCCTCCACCCGCCACCCGTTCTATTGGCTTTGACGTCACCAGTCACCACTCGCCGTGTCATCAATCAGCAAGACCAACAGAACGTGCAAATGATATCAACGGTCGTTGTATGGGCGGCCGATGATATATGCCGTGCATAAGCCGCAGCAGCAACGACATGGTGGGAAAGCATTCTTCCACCAGTAAGCTAGCGACCAAGTCGTTGGGGACGAGTCGTCACAACCAAGGTTGCCGCCCTTCGCGCCGCGTTCTTGACCAAGCTGCGAATCCAACACTCGCTGGTGCCCGAGCGACGAGCAACCAGTGCGTCATAGCCGCAAGTGGCCAGTTTCATTCGACGTGATCCAATTGGCACCACAACTTGATTAATCTATTGATAGAGAGAGACTCACTTCAACGGAGCTACTGGTAGTAAAACTTGAAGGAGGCTCGGCAGTGCTCTAACTACCGGTACACGTAGAACGACAGTCGTGCAATCGCCTCGTGCATCGATCGCTGGGTCTCAGCAGGCAGCCCCTTCCTCTTCGGCTCCACCCATAGCTTGGCCCATTTCTCCCTCGTCCCCACTCGGTCCCCTTTCCTAGCAGTCCCGTACGCTTTGAGATATCAACGTATCGAGTCGAGCCCTACCCCTTGTGGCGCCCGCGTAAAACCGGCGGCGACGTACTTAAGTACGCGGAATTTGCGCAACTCTTCGTTTCTGTATGCGCTGGCGGCCGCGCCGACGGGGGCACTTAACGCAGCATCGCGCGCGCCTTGGGCGACCGACGGCGCTGCGCGTGGCGGCGCGGCGCCGGCGCGGCCGAGGATGGGCCAAATAGTATAGTCAATTGTATGGTATAGAGAGGCGCAGAGTAAAAAAAGTCACTGGCTCACAGGTCTGTGAAAGAGAAGAAGTCAGAAGTATGGAAGAGAAGCTGGTCGTCGTCTGCCTCCTCGTGGGCACGGGCAAGAAGGAGGGCCCGTTCGTCGTCGTGACGTCGACGTCGGACCTCGTCGGCGAGCTGAAGCAGGCCATCCTGCGCGAGAAGCCGCGGACCTTTGGCGACCTTGAGGCCGACGAGCTCGTGCTCTACCGCTGCCGCAACGTCCAGCCGCTCGACGCCAACATTTTGCAAAAGCTGGAAAAGCCTGCCGCGCAGATCGTGCTGCAGATGCAAGTGGGCGGCCTCGTCGAGGAGATGACGGTCTTCTCCAAGCTGCGCAAGTACTTTGAAGTGCGTCCGGAAGACGAGCGGATTCACATCCTCGTCAAGCTGCCGATGGCCGCCGTGTCCAAGGTCGCCGCCGCCCGCACGACACGCATGACCAGCATCAGCATCGACAAAAAGATCATCGGTACAACACGAGTGACTCTGCCACAAGCGTCTCACAGGCATGTATGTAGCTGGTGTCGACACGGACGAAGAGCGAGCGATGGCCCGCATGGTCGCGCCGTCACCGTCAGCGTCCATGGCCATGCAAGAGCCCAAGAAGCGTGGCGCGGGCAAGCGGCTCACGGACAAGGAGCGCATGGAGATCCTCCAAGTCATCGAAACCGGCACCAAAGTCACCCACGTCGAGCTCGCGCTCCGGTATGGCATCTCCGAGTCGGCGATCCGCAAGCTGCGCAAGAATAAGAGCGAGGTCCAGAAGCGCTACATGCTCGGGAACAAGCACGTGCGGGACTTACGCCAGCGCGGCTCGAAGCTCGGGAACGCAGCCTTTGAGGACGAGCTGTACCGCGTCATCTTTGACTTGCAGTCGCACGAGTCGCGCATGAGCTCCACCTTTGTGCGCAAGAAGGCGCTCGAGATCGCGCCCAAGTACAACATGGTCGCGTTCAAGGCCAGCGCCGGTTGGTACCGTCGGTTTTGCTCCCGGTACCACCTCAACCCGGGCAACACGACTGCGCTGCAGCTGCAGGCGCTCGTGGACGAGGTCGCGGGCGAAGACGCGGTCCAAGCCGCCGTCCAAGCGCAGCAGCATCTGATCAACATGCAGATGATGGAGATGCAGTCGCACCATTTGCATGCGCACATGGTGCACGACGTCAACGCGAGCTTGACGATGGACCCGTCCGGCGACATGGACCCCCGGCACGAGACAGTCATTTAGGTCGACGGCCCGTTTTGGTAGGAGACAGCAGCAAGGCGTATCTATAGTTATGTATTACTATTGTGTGTTTACATCGGTGCCCATCGCGTTCTTAGTCGTCAAAGTTCCACGTGCCACGGACCGTGACCGCGCCCGTGTCGTGGAGGTCGGCCTCGGCCGCGAGGACTTCTTCCGGCGTCTTCTTGATCAAGTTGACCTGGCTCGCCTCCTTCTCCTGGTCCTACGACAGCGTGAGCACGAACGTGCGAGCTATCGCTACCAATTCGCCCATGATGACAATGTTTTCGCCGCTACATCATTTGCATGAGGTCCACGACGCGGAAGAGCGTGCTACCGAATGATGTAGAGCCCCAACGGGATATCGCAGTACGTGTTGCCGACGACGTGGCGCTCGCATGTGTCTTGCAGAACAATGTTGGCTACATACGCATCGTGAGGCCACGAGGTGGCGGAAGCGGTTGCGCACAATATTGGTCAAAGCTGCGGAAGACGCCGACGAGGTGGCGGCCGTCGCGCAGGACGACGAGCATCTGCTCTACGTAGCGCATGCGCCATGGTCAGTAGCCTCCTTCCATGGGCGCATAGGCACGTCGCATCGTACTGTCGAGGAGCTCGGTCATGCTCGTGACGCCGGGGAACTGGTTCATGCTGCTGCTGCCTGCGTCGTTGAAAATCTGCTGCCCACCTCGAAAACGCCACGCGCTCCGTAAAGTTCGCATTGTACACTATTTTACCCATGTAGCATGAAATCGTGTGGAGTCCATGCAACTCAACCCTAAAATAGTGTCGTTTGGCGAGGATGGCACGGCCGTCGAGGCAAAGGACCTTGGGCTCGCACATGCACCAGGACGTCTTGGCTCTATGAAAGCTCACTTGCGCGTATGCATTGCGATGGAGATGCCAGCCTTCCTCGCATGCGTGCTATCCTGTTTGTCATCTGTCAATTCACACTATTTCACGCGAGCCACAGGAAAGCGAGCAGTGGATTTTGCAAGCATCGACCGACCAGCCATCATGGCCGACGAGATGATGGTACGTCCTACCGCGACGCGGCTCAATGCTTCATGCTCGAGTAGATCATGCGGTTCATCCGCCCCATTTACGACGCCATCGACAACCGCCAGTACAAGAACGCCATCAAGCTCTGCAACCAGAAGAAGGTGTGCGACATCGACCTCGTCCAGGTGCTCCAGGCGCACTGCCTCGAGCGCATTGGCAAGGTCGACGACGCGCTCCGCATCGTTCGCCGTATCGCGCTCAAGAAGCCGACCGAAGAGACGATTCTGAGCACGATGCAGCTCGTCTTCAAGCTCTGCGGCGCTGCCAACGAGATGCTGCCCGTCTACGAGAACGCGGCCGCGGTCCAGCCGTTGAACGAAGAGGTCCAAGCGCAGCTCTTCCAGACGTACGCGCGGTCGCTCTTGCTTCCCAAGCAGCAGCAACTCGGCTTCAAGATGTACAAGGCGTTCAACAAGCTCCAATACGTCGGTAGGGTCTACTACATCCTCTGTCCTCCTCCTCCTCCTCCTCATGATCATCGTCTTGTCTAGGCTGGGCGTGCTTGAGCATGCTGCTGCAAGTGACCATCGAAAAGTCGTTGCCGATGAAGATGCTGCCGCTCGCCGACAAGATGCTGGCGAAAGCCCTCCGCGACCATCCGTCCGAAGCCAACGGCGAGGCCGTGTCGCTGCTGGTGCTCTTGCTGCAAGCCCAAGGCAAGGCGAATGAAGCCATGGACGCATTTACCGAGTTCATCCACGTCCTGGACACGGACGACGCGGTGACGACCAAGCCCCGCGCCCTCGAAGGCGACGGCGTCCCGGAGGACGAGATCGAGCTCGGCCCCATGCAAGCCATCGACCGCCTCGTGCTCGAAGCTGGCCTGGCCAAGGACGTCGGTGACCTCGAACGGTGCGCGGCTGTCTACAAGACGCTGCTGACAAAGTACAACGCCGACGACTGGGCGTTCTGGCTCGGCTATATCGAATCGGCCAAGTCGCCAGAAATCGTGCTGCCCGTGATCACGTCGCTCCAGAAGGAGCATGGCAGCCGGCTCCGTGGCCCGCACTTGGCCGAAATCGAGCTGCACTTTCAGCAAGCCGCGCCTGCGGACACGCTGCTGCCGCTTCTCCTTGGGTACATGGAGCGCTTCGCGAGCAAGAGTTGCTGCTTTACCGATCTGCAGCGCTACTTCAGTACGCTTCCATCCGGCGCGCGCACGGCGTTGGTGGCATCGATCTCGACCGCGCTCTCGACGACACTGACGGCCACCGACATTCCTGGCGCAACGCTCGAGTTTCGCAAGAGCCTGCTCTCGCGCAAGACGCTCCGGTTCCTTGGCGAGGACGCGCGCCTCCCTCCAAGCGACCTGATCGCGAAAGCGAACGCATACCTCGCCGAGTACGAGGCCGCCCAGTGGCTCAACGAAGCCAAGGTCGGCGGGCAGCGCGAGGTGCAGGTCACGGACGATCTGCTCTTGCTCGCCGTGCACTTGCTCTTGGACGCGTACCACGTCCAGTCCTCAATCGACCTTTTGGTGCAGGCGGCAGCGGCGCTCGAGCTCGGCTTGCGCCGCAGTGCGTACAATTTCCAGATGAAGATGCTGCTCTGCCGCGTGTATGCGCTGCTTGGCGCGGGCGACGCCGTCCTACATCGCTACAAAGAGCTCGACGTCAAGCAGATCCAGCTCGACTCGCTCTCGCACCTTGTGCTCGACGGCCTCTTTGGTTTGCACATGGACAAGGACGGTCTTCGCCTCTGCGAAGCGATCCGCAACCTGCACAAGACCACGGCGCGCGACACGCCCGAGTTTATTGGCCGCGCGTACCGTCTCGGCGTCTACTCCAAGGCCCAAGACATGACGTCCTTCTTGCTCAGCAAGATGCGCGTGTCCGAGATGCTAGCGCTCGCGACGGCCGAGCTCGCGCACGCGCAGCTCCTCACGGCGTGCTCGTCGGCGACCTATCTCCACGGCCACCTCGGCGACCCGTCGCTGCAGACCGAGCTCGACGAGCTGCTGTCTCCGGAGAAGACGCTCTCGGCCAACCACCACCGCGAAGTTGAAGTCACGTGGACAGCACCGATTAAGACGGTACGCTAAAAAGAGGCTCGACACCCTGGACGCAGTGCGGACCTTGTAGGACGGCGCGTACCTCTTTGCCGCTGCTGGCGTCTCGAGCTGCGACCGGACCCGCGACAGCACGAGCCTCCGTGCGTGGCTCGAGCTGCGCGCGGTCGTGCCCAAGCTTTTGGCGGCTGCGCTCGACGCCTCGCCCGAGGTAGACACCTCCATATATTCCAGTGCTCTATGAACGATGACGATGGTAGACGGCCACGTATATCGCAACATTGCAGCGCCTTCTCAGTGTGCTCTCGGATCCGTCCATGACGGCCGAGTGGCAACTCGTCGCCGAGGCGTCGCATGCGCTGGAGGCTGTGGTCGCGAGCGACCTCCCGCGCGCCAAGGCCGCGCTGGACCGTCTCGCGTTGGTGATCCCGACAGTGACGACGCTGCAACTGCAAGCGGTCGACGGTGTGGTCGCAGCCCATGCACTCTCGAAGGCATCGATCTTCCTGCGTGACGTGGTTCCGTACAGCTCGATGCTGCTCTCGGTGGCCATGAAGCTCTTGAAGCCCAAGAAGAAGACCAAGGATCCGGTCCAGAAGGACGTCTCGGAGCTACTGCGTCAGCTCGTGCTCAAGATGACGACGCTGCTGACCGCAGGCGACAAGGCGCTGCGCCAAGTGCACGTCCGTGTGGATGGCGACGCGGCGGTCAAGGACAAGGTCGAGTCGGCGCAAAAGGCGACGCTGGAGCGCCTCTCCAAGACGATTGCGGACCGCGTCGCGTTCCTGCGGTCGTTGTAGGCGCAGAGACAGAGTGCGAACTAGCATATTTGGCCGCGGTTAAAGGACTCACACAACGACTCTACTGCTGCTGCTTGGCCTTCCAGTCTCTGTAGCACGCCTCCATGGCCGCCTGCTCCTTACGGCAGAGCTTGAGCTCGTGCCAGTTCTTGTCCATGGCGTTCTTGTACGCCGTGTACGACGGCCCGCAGTGGGTCTCAAGCGTGCGGAGCGTCTTGAGCACGCACGTGGTGACGGCTTCGCCCGGGATCAAGCACGCGCGGGGGTTCTCGTCCTTGCTCTTGCAGACAAGGAAGGCCTTGTTCACGCCCGCGCACTCCTTCCCGAAGATCGGCGCCGCGCACGTCAAGGCGGTCGAGTCGGTCGACGGGGCGTTCGAGCTCATTCGGTCGCCACCACAAAAAATAGGTCTCTGGGTGAAATCCGACCAGCCAATCCCCTGCCACAATGCATCTTTTCACATACCCGTCGTATGTAATAGCCTCTTGTTTCGTATCTATACTACCCCTCATAACGTATATTTGCAGACCTTGACCAAGGCTTGGAAGGGAGGTACTCTGTCGAGGTCCTCTGCGATGCAACGGTGATGGTTACACAGTGCTGCAAGGCGCTGCTGGAGAAGAATGGATTCCTCTCCAGCCGAGCCGAGCTGAATTTGCTTGTCCGCTCGACGTGTAAAACTCAAAATGAACCAAGTAGGAATTCAAACGTTGGATTGCTGAATTTGGAAATGTATGCTGGCTCTTTGATTCTTTGCTCGACGGTGTACTTGGTACGGACGACGTCTCGTGCTGAGAATGGAACGCAATCTCCTGCGTGTCCTTGATTGCATTGTTTAAACGAGCGAATCGGAGGGAGACGCCTGCGGCCAGACCTGCGCCCATGACTCTCTCCGACCAGTGCGTTGTAGCATAGAAAGGCGAATGGCGTTTATTCCCTTGGTGCCGAGTCCGTAGCAAGCTGATCCGGCAAGGCAAAGTGGTCGTGTTGCTTTTGGTTGCCGGCGACGGTTCAAGATCTCGTCCGCAGGTACGTTTTCCGGATACGATGCAAGCATTCCGGATAATGTACTGTCCATGTGACACAACGGCCACTTCAAAGATCGATACGCCGCTCGAACGTCTCTGCCACGATGGCCATGCGCTTTGACAACCAGTGCGACGGCCTCGCCGCCGACACGCGATCGAGCTCGCTCGTTGCCGATAAGAAGGGCCACTCCATGGCAGCCTCGCCCGAAGCAGATGACGCCAACCAAGACGACGACGACGTCGAGGCGACGCATGTCGAGTACGATGACGACGAGGAGTACAAGATGGCGACGACGACGATGCTGATGATGGCCTTGAAGGCAAGGACTTTGCCATGTTCAAGGTGCTGGTCGTGGGCATGGCGAAGAGCGGGAAGACGAGCCTCATTCGCCGCTTCGTGCATGGCACGTTTGCCGACATTTACAAGACGACGGTCGGCGCCGACTACAGCGACAAGACGATCGCCATCGACGACACCTTGGACGTGTGCCTCCAGATCTGGGACATTGCCGGCCAAGACCGGTTCGCGCACCTCACGCGGCGGTACTTTGCCGCAGCCGACGCCGCGGTCATTGTGTGCGACATCACGAGCGAGCCGACGATCGCCGCGGTCGTCGACTGGAAGCGCGAGCTCGACACGTGCTGCGGGGCGCAAGGAGCATCGACGCCCTTTCCCGTCTTGCTCGTCGCCAACAAGTGCGATCTGCTTCTCGACGTGCCCCAAGCGCTCGAGTCGGGCGTTGCCATTCAAAAGATGGTCACGACCACCGGCATTGAAGACTGGTTCCGCGTCTCCGCCAAGAGCGGCGAGAAGGTCGACGAGGCAATGGACCTTCTCGTCAAGCGCATGGTGGAGCGCCATCGCGCCAAGCAAGCCAGCGAAGAGGAGCACGAAGCTGCGATTGAAGACAAGCTCGCCGCCGTGAGCAGTAGTGACATCATCCGCCTCGATGCCGCATCGACGGGTGCTCCACCGCCGTTCAGCAGCGGTCGTTGCGACTGCAATTAGCCACATCCTTTGTTGCGCCTCCTCCTATACGTCTACCCTCGTACGTCGTGTCCACCAATAATTACATCCTCTTGACACTCCATGGTGTCGGCTTGCGCACGCTCCTGCCACGTCGGTTGCAATGCAAAGTGGCAATGTGACGACGCGCCCGTCATCGACCACTGCGCCAATCGCAGCGAAGCGATCTTCTACATTCCGTGTGGTGGCGGAAACGGAGATGGCGGGAAGGATGGCCGAGGGAACTTCCCTCTTTGCCCATGTGCGAGTGACTTGCACATGGGTCGTACCGCTCCCCAATCGGTTCGGTGCCGTACAATAGCAGGCTTCGTCCGCTCGTCCTTGGCGGCCAGCCGTACCGCGGTGGCCTTGCCGCTGTTGCTGTCGTCCAAGCTGCATCCTCTGGCGTCATCCTGCTGCGCTGCTGGGCATCGGGCGGCTGCTTCCAAGGGCTGCCAAAAAGCCCATTTCGGCATACAAAGAGCCAGTCAAAATTGCACTTGGGGCCGTTATCTGGTATTTTCGCATTGGCAAGACTAACGCCATGTGCCGCATGACGATCTACAAGGGCCTGGGCCTCGACCAGTCGATCCTGCTCGCCGACCTCATCGTGAAGCCCAAGCACAGCATCATCCACCAGAGCTACAGCTGCACCGAGCGCTTCCACAACACGGGCCTGCCGCCGACGCTCAACGCCGATGGCTTTGGCATTGGCTGGTACGCCGAGAAGCTCTACAGCAGCAAGACGCGGCGCAACGAGAACGACGACGAGATGCGGTCGCCCAAGAAGCAGCGCCGCCACTCGGACTCGGTCGACGGCGTCGTCGTGCCGCGCGACCGCGAGTACGAGACACCGTGCGTCTTTACGAGCATCTCGCCGGCGTGGAACAACCGCAACTTGGTGCAGCTCGCCGACAAAGTCAGGTAGACGAACGTTCTTCGTAGTCGACCTCGTTCGCATGGTCGTCGTCTGTAGCTCGCCGCTCTTCTTCGCCCACGTGCGCGCCGCCTCGATCGGGTCGCTCACGTCCGAAACCAACTGCCACCCGTTCACGTTCGACAAGTACCTCTTCATGCACAACGGGTACGAAGACACTGCCCATGGCCACGCAGGCTCATTGCCATGCGCAGCGGCGTCGCCGACTTCAACAAGATCAAGCGCAAGCTTGTCGACCGACTAAGGTGCCACCACTCTACTAATACCCGGCGATCGGTCAAGAACGTGCGTAGCGACGTGGCGTACGACATGATCCGCGGCAGCACCGACTCGGAGCACTGGTAATACGTCTCACTATTACCTGCGAGTCCTAACGTTGGGCTAGCTTTGCGCTGTACCTCACGGAGCTCGAGAAGCTCGGGCCGCTCGAAGGCGTCTTCACGGGCAAGGAGATGCGCCACGCCATGTTCAACACGATCAAAATCCTCAACGCCCTCTCCCGGTACTACCGCTGCAGCGCTGTAACGATCGTCCACATCGTTCGAGTGTAGGGAAGCCGAGATCACGGAGCCGTCGTTGCTCAACTTTGCCGTCACGGACGGTGACACGCTCATTGCGTACGATGACGCTGTGATGTCATGACGGCTCACGCATCCTATTAGGACGCGCTACGTCAACGTCGCGTCGTCGGGGGCCGCGTCACTCTACTTTTCGTCCGGGTCGCGCTGGATCCGGTCGGTGGAGCGTCCGAAGGAATACATCATGCAGCGTGTACGCCCGATGCGATCTAAGAGGTCCTCTCACGCCGATGGTGGGATGTAGCACAACAAGGAAGAGAAGGTGTTTGTCATGGCGTCCGAGCGCTTGTCCAACGAACCTGGCGACTGGCTCGAGGTGCGATTCTTGGATCTTGGTTTGTGTACTCGAATTGGACTCCTCAGGTGCCCAAGAATGCCATTGTGACCGTCTCGGCCGAAATGAACATCCAAATCTGCCCCATCAAGAGCCTCCTCGACGACGAGATCGAGCCCGAAGTCACAAAGCTCGAGCCGACCAAAGTGTAATAGTGTCGTTGTCATGGCAGTATTCAATCAATCAATCAAGCGTTGCACTCGTCGATCGTGAGCCAGCTGCCGCTGCACGTAACGCGTCCGCCACGTCATTTTCGTTGCCACAACGGACGCTCCTCCTGCGCACGCCATTATAATAGGATCGATGCAATACATGCATTTGCCGTGCGAAGCAGCGTGGAGCCGACAACCTCATGGCGCCGTCAACGTCCTGGCCGCCGCCGCGGCCACGTTGCCTCGGTACAGCACCGGAATTTGATTGGCGAAAAAGCTTGAAATTCATGGCGCGCAATTCAATGGCGGAAGCGCATCTTAATATGCGTTTTGTATACTGCCGGCGTCGAAATAATAAAAAGGCGGTCGGTATCTTGATTGTGATTGGTAGAAAACATGACGATTACGATTGGCCCTGGATGCCCTGTATAAAATAGCGCGCGCACCGCAAATACCTTGCCATTTGTATGTCCATTGCAATCGAGCCTTTGACGCGAATCGCCATACATCGAGAATATTAAAAACGTCAAAACCCCGATCGCCAGCCGCCGGCCATTTAATTGGTCCGAGCGATGTGGTTGGTGGACGCTAGGGCCCGGGTTGAGCGAGCGCTGGAGCGTGAGCGCTAAAGCCTGGTTTACTTGCTCAATCCTCTTACTAGGTGCGATGCAGCCTCGTCTCCTCCTCCGGCTCATGCGTCCTTCCTGCTGTAGACATGGCTGACGAAATTGCTCTCGCGCGTGAACGCCTCGCCGCCAAGTTCGGCGACGTCCGCACCGGCGGCAAGGGCTCGGTGCGCCGAAAGCACAAGGCGGCGCACAAGCCCGCCCCGGGTGATGACAAGAAGCTCAACGCCGCCCTCAAGAAGCTCGGCGTGACGCCCATGCCGGACGTGAACGAAGTCAACCTCTTCAAGGCCGACGGCCAGGTCATCCACTTTGTCCAGCCCAAGGTCCAGGCCTCGATCGCCTCCAACACGTTCGCTGTCTCGGGCCCTGCCTCGACCAAGTCGCTCCAGGAGTTGCTCCCCGGCATCATCAACCAGTTGGGCCCGGACAACCTTGCCAACTTGAAGCAGATCGCCGAGACGTACACGGCCATGCAGCGCAACGCCCAGGGCCACTCGGCCCTCGACGACGAAGACGATGACGATGTCCCGGACCTCGTCGAGAACTTCGAGGACGTCAGCGAGCAGGATTAAACAAGCCAACCGTTAAAGTAGACTCGCGCATGTAGTAGTCTACCTTCTTCCCGTCTCTAGTACACACGCCGAGCGTGCGCCAGGCTTACGACAACACTTTTTCTTCTTCGTCTTGCTTGTTTCGCCGTGTCATGCTCTATTTGCTTTACCCAATGCGGCGCACCGTGCCGGCAGACCCGTCAAAGTAAAAGTAGTTGCAGAGCGGCTCGTCCTTGAGCGAAATGGCTTTGATGATCTCTTGGCCGAGGATGCCAGCCGTGATAGCACACACGGGCACAACGTCGGCGTGGGCCACCTTGGCCAGCGTCGCGAGCACCTCGGACGAGAAGAAGTCGCGCGCAAGGCCTTGCTGGACGAGCTGGTCGTGGGCGAAGGCAGTGAACGCGGCGGCGACGGCCGGGGACGGGAATGCACCGTGGGCGTCGCAGTAGTCGAGGAGCACTGCATGGTATGTGAGATCGAGGCCACGAGAAGGGATTGTACGTACGTTGGTAGGCGACGTACGGCTCGGGAATGCCCGGGCCTCGCTTCCGCGTCGGCTTCAAGTCGGCCCATCGCACACCGATCGAGGTCGCGAGCGACGGAAACTCAAGTGTGATTGCCGGCGGCGCCTCGGCGTTCTCGACGCCTGCAGGCACGTTGCGCCGATACGTGTGCGTGTTGAGGTCTGCGAAGAAGATGCCCGAGAGCCCAAACGCATGCCCCGCGTAGAACGCAATGTTCTTTTCGCGGCAGATCGCGTCCAAGTGCACCTACGAAGTGCATGAGCCGTGTGACAGACGATGATGGGAGTGCGACCTGGAGCTTGCGCGGAGCCGACATGACGCAGACGACACTAAACGTGCTGAAGAAGTCGGACGGATACTCGGCCAACGGCTTTGTGAGCGCTTCGACCTTGACGAGCGGGTTCAAGTCGCGCACGCTAGCGAGGCAGGCGTCGGCGAGCTACGGTCATACCATGAGCAACTACGTCTATGCATCCGAATCGTACGTTCTGGCCCACATGCTCGGCGCGAAGCAGAAACTGCGACTCGACGTGGTCTTGGGTCACGACGTTGGTGTCATGGAGCGTGACGTTCATGCCCGAGAGCACGAGGTTCTTGGCGAGCTCCGCACCGAGCTGCGTGAGGCCGCTGATGAGCACATGCGAGTTCTGCAGCCGGCGCTGGGCCTCGACGCCCCAGAGGCGCATCTGCCGGTCATAGACAGCTGCTTCCTGCGCCGTGAACTCGACCTCAGGTTCCATCCTTGTCCAAATTGTATTGGCGACCACGGTCGTATCCACGTTCTACTAACAAGGGCGTCGTAGTCTTTATAACGCGCATGTCACACCATTTCTGTGATGTACAGTATTTCACTGTGTCGCAATCTAATTTTAGCAGTTCGCTCGATGCTGCGCGGGACCGAGAACCAGGACGAGTCTTGGCAGCGCCCGTCGACGTCGTCGGGACGCAAGCACCGGCAGAAGCCCAAGACGCCCAAGAAGCAGCCTCTGGCGCCCGAGGTGACCGCGACCGCTCGCGCCAGCCATGCTCACGGCGTCATGTAGCGCTCGACGACGCAGTATGCAGACAAGCTCAATGGGCTCATGTCGACCGAGCGCGACCAGTTAGCCCAGCAGGCGCTTATCGCCGCCGAGAAGGGCAACAAGAAGGCCATGTACTTGCTCTTGCACCAAGGCGTGTCGCCACAACACTGCCTCGGCATGGTGCCGCCTTCATCTCGGCGTCGCTGCAGCCTCATCTATACCTCTGCGTAGCAAGGCTACACGCCGCTGCATCACGCTGCGACGCGCGGGCACTTGGCGATCGCCGAGCTCTTGGTCCAATTCGGCTGGTCACTCAATCAAACCAACAAGGTAGTCCATGGCGACAACGCAGTCATCCCTCGAAACATCATGTAGTTTGGCGAAGCCGCGCTGCACTTGGCGTGCCATGGAGGCCATTTCCATATCGCAGAATTTCTCCTCGACAAAGGCGCCAATGTCAACGCCGTCACCAGCGTACGAGACGACTTTCGTCGACCACATTGAGACGGTCTCTACACCTCCAGCACATAGGACCACGAGACAGCACTCTTTTACGCAGCGCGGAAAGGCCACTTTCGCATCGTGCGCTTGCTGCTGCGGCGAGACGTCGACTGGCGCATCCGGAATCGCTTCGACGACTGCGCCGAGGACGAAGCGACCGACGACCGAACCCGGCACGAGTTTGCTTCCAGTGCGCACCCCATCACTTCCATATGTGCATGACTCATGAGCTCGGTACAGGCAAGGAGGATGCTGACCGGCTCGTTCGAGAGCCGACACATCGACCAGCGAGTACAGCGCATGGTTGTGGCCACAGAATAGACGCGCGTAGGTCCCGAGAGCACGCTCCAAACCAAGCACCGCGAGCATATTTTTTCCTACCTTTCACTCCCGTACGCCTTTTTACAGTGTTTGAAACAGAGTGCTAACTGCTGCTTTGGAGTCTAGGGACCTCAGCCGAGCGTTGCAGGTGTGCTATCGCTGGCAGCGGGCGGCCGACGCTCCGCGGCTCTGGGCGCGCTTCAAGGTATCGCGCTGGGAGCTTTCGTTGAACAAGGCGGTGGGCCTTGGGCTTGTGGCGCCCATGTCAGGGTACCGACCCAAGCAAGCGACGACTCGAAAAGGTCGGCCGTCCACGAGCGGCGCCGAGTTGTTTCCGCACGCGCTCGGGCTCCACGCACTACCTTCGGTGGCCATGTCGTGCTCCAAAGTCGAGAGCCAGCGCCGACCGCAAACGGCAATCGTTGCACCGAGGCCGCTCCTCTCACCCCGCGACTTTTACCACCGATAAAGACTTGCTTTCTAACGTGTCATCAGCCTTTGATGGTGCAAGAAAAGCTCAATCATGGAGGCTCTGCAGGAGACATGTTGTCGGATGGCGCCCGTGTTCTTGGCTTTCGATGCTGGCCACGGCGACGGCTGCAATAGCTGCCGTCACGACATTCGATTGTCTTCGAAGAGCGGTGGTATCGGGTCGTCGCTTTAGCAGGAGCAGCTACAGTGCTTCTACACGCGCTTCGGGTCGCCACCTCGTTCCTTGTACAGGAGCCTGTCGGCATGCAGTGGTGCAGCTCATTCGCCAGTCGAGCGCATTGCAGAGACGCCGGTCTCTGCTGATGAGCCCCACGTCGTACAACGCATCGTCTGCCCTTGCGGTTGGAACCAAGGAAAAAAGTGGCAGGGACAGAAACCAAGTCGATGGCGAGCCGATGCGATCTCGGCTCTCGACATGATGCACTCCAGCCCAACGAGAACGGAAAGCCACGGGGTCTGCGATGGCTGCTAGACAAAAACTTGTACCGTTGATGTTGCCAGGAGCCCATGGTCGTACGGTGCGGTGCGAGATTCCATCAAGTGTTCAGACATCGTGTTTACAGCGGCTATATTAAACGACACGGGTCCGTCCACCTCGGGTATTTCGTCTGTGTCAAGTCTATGGGTGGGGCTTACTTTCGGGCCGCACGACGGTCGGCGCGGGTCGCAGCATGGAAACCCGAGCGGATGGCGGCGACGGAGCGGCTCGAACCGCACTCTTGGCAGTGGACAAAGTGGAGGCGCGAGACGTTGTCGCGCGTCAAGGTCGTGTTGGGGCTGCGGCACATTTGGCACGTGACGTACTCGGTGATGTACTTGCGGAGGAGCGACTCAATGTACTTGGGCACATACCGACCGCGGATGACGAGGCGCTGCGAGCCATCGATCGAGCCTTCCGTGCCGAGCTCCGAGAGCGTAAACTGAAGCACGTGCTCCGGGTTGCGGTGCATCATCTTGCAAATCTCCTGAAAGTTGACCCACAGCGTCTTCTTCGTGCCCACGCGCATGAGCTGCGGCGGCTTCATCGTGTGCTTCGTGCGGTTGCTCAGCCCCGGGTTGAGTTCGTGGAGCTTGTT
>NW_012156415.1:191745-199862 GCF_000151545.1 Saprolegnia parasitica CBS 223.65
CGGCCTCGGCCTCCTTCTTGGACGACTTCTTCTTGGTCGTCTTCTTCTTCTTCTTGAGGTCGAACATGCCGGCGACGTCCTCGGGGGCCGCGGGCGCGACGACGGCGTCCGTGCCAGGGGCGGGCAGCGAGCTTTCAACGGCCGACATCTTGGCAGGCAATTCGGGATTCAAGTCCACCCAATGGTTTGATGCGACCAGTCCATTCCTTTGCGTCGCTTGTATTATATTATATACAGGATTCTATGCCACTGAATAATAATACGCACCCAATCCACGCGTTTGATTGGCTACCTTCCCTACGAACGGCCAAAAATTCTTAGGGTCGCGCGGCCGGGACAGGGCAAGAGCCAGGGGTCCTACCTGGCAAGAGCCCACGGCGCGCCCCGACACAGCACCATCGCAACGACCGTCATGGACACGAGGGGATGATGGCAGGTGGGATGATGGTAGATCGCTCAAAAATGCAGCGCGAAAGCAATTTCCTGTGGTATTTGAAAGCGTATTTTTACTGTTGGTAATTTCTGGGCATTTATCAAGCGTAGAGTGCAAGAAAGGAGCGGTGGCGTCGGACGATGGGCTGCTTGGCTGCGGGAGTTGGGGGTTGAGACCACTTGGGGCAGGGCCCTCGACTTGAAGAAGCTGCCGCCGCAGAGGATGGGACGGGGCTGGACAAGGGACTAAAGCTAGCATAGCACACTATTTACGGATTGTGGTATGCATCGTATAGTGTGCAAGTGCACGCACCCTCAGCAGTGTTTGATTCGAAGCGCATGGCGGACGCCGACGCTGCCGGGCTGCGGGCAGAGGCTGGTGAAGCCGGGGTACAGGCGGACGCCGACGAAGCAGAGTTGCGGGCACTGACAGCAGAGCTCGCCAAGGTCCAGCGGTCTCGCGCGATGGCGCTCGAGCAGATCGCGCTGCTCAAAGTCGAGCGGGCTGCTCTGGAGACACGCTTCGACGCCGAGCGGCGCACGGCGGATCGGCGCAACGAGGCCCGCGAGCGCCAAGCACGCATCGCTCAAGAAATGGCAGAACAAGAAGCTGCGCAACAAGCAGCGCGCGACGCGTTGCATCGCCCCGTCGAGCCCCAGCTCTTTGAAGTACCCGCCAGTGCCACGCATGGCTCGGACGACCTCGACGACCTCGAAGCCTACCTCGAAAACAACTAAGATCGCTGGTCCTATTTACCCTCTCGACGCTCCCTTGCTTTCGTGGTACCTATGAGGTTCTCGTGCCAGTTGAAATACGACCACACACGTAACGAACAACGAGGCAGGGATACTGCATGGTCCATGTCCATCCTGCCGCCAATGCGCAGCGTGATTGAGCTTGCACGAAGCGATACAAGCGGCAGGCCACCCTTGGCCCACGGCGGGCACGACGTCGGGTTCTCATGGCGGCGCCACGCATTTTATGCGGATGCCGGATACGAGGGCACTGGATCCGTTGATTGGCTCGGTTGCGCGAACTTGAATGGACATAAAATGCAAGTAGTGTGCATTTGTTCCAGAGCCCGCGAGATGAGCCCGTTCGTGAACGCCAAGGTAGACGAGCATGACCGCGATGACGTAGGAAGCTCATGCATCAGTAGCTCGTCATGAGCTGCAGTCTGGCGCCATGCCACATTCACGATGCGAAGAAGGGCCTCGAGGAGCAGCTCAACCTCATGCTCATGAAGTACTGCGACCCGGTCGAAGGCGTGATCCTGGCCTTCAACGCGATCACGCTCTTGAACCCGTATGGCCACATCATCAACGAGACGCCGTACATCCACGTGCGCGTCGCTGCGGATGCGCTTGTCTTCCGGCCGACGCCTGGCATGCAGCTCTCGGCGGTCGTCAACAAGGTTGGCAGCAACCACATTGGTCTCCTCCTCGCCGGTGTCTTCAACGTCTCGATCGACTCGACCGAAATGCCGGACGGCTACGTGCACAACTTTCAGGAGGAAGCCTGGGTCGGCGACGACGGTGTCACGATTGAATTTGGCGCCGAAGTCGCGTTCCACGTCCTTCGGTACCGTCGACTCGATCATCGTTGCGTTGCGTTGGCTCACCCGTGAATGTGTAGCGTGCACCAAGCCTATGGCGTCATCTCGATCGATGGCAGCATGCGTCCGATCAAGAAGACGTCGACCAAGAAGCGCAAGTCGATCGAACCGGCGGCCGTCGTCGTGACGGAAGTCAAGAAGGTCAAGAAGGCCAAGAAGGTGGCGCAAGTCAAGAACGAGGACGACGAGGTCCCGACGCTCAAGAAGACCAAGAAGCCCAAGACGGTGGTCGACAACAACACGGACGACGTCGCGGTCGTTCTCAAGCCCAAGAAGAAGTCGAAAGCATCCAAGACTGCATAAACTAAAGGCGCAGATATACTTATAACTCGGTTTCCTTACGGAAGCGACAGCGGCGTCGCACGCAGACGCATATCGGAGGCCATCGGATGCACGTCGTCGGCGCCCACGAGGTACCAGTGCGGCGACTGCTGCGCCCGGTGCCACTTGAAGTCGTGCACCTGCGCGTACAGCGGTGACGGGTGGCCCATGCCTGCCGCTGCGAGCTGCGCGCTGAGGCCGTCGTACTGCAGCGCATATGGCGCAAAGCCCAGATTGCTGCAGTCTTCAATGATCGGATGGCTCGAAATACGGAGGTAGAAGCGCGCGTTGTGGCAGTGGTGCACGCGCAGCTGGCGGCAGGCCACCGTGAACGAGCTCTCGGCGCAGTCTTCGAGCCAGAGGGACCCGTGGATCGGCCCCGTGAGCACGTGGCAGTTGCGGAGGGCGGTCGCGCGCAGCGCCGACGTCGGCGTCACGATGCAAACGATGCAGTTGGTCAAGCGCGCAAGCGTCAAGTCGGGCGCGTCAGGCGCGTCGATGACGAGCACCTCGTCACTGCGGTCGGCGTAGATGAGCTCGTGGTCGAGCGCTGTAGGTGCGATCGCAGGCGTCGTTGGCGCGTCAGGACTCGGGATGGCCTCGGTCGTCGCGGCTGGTGCTTTTTTCGCTCGGGCTTTGAACGTAAACTTCTTGCGCGGTGCGAGCGCGCTGCGCTGGGTCTCGATCTCGGCGAGGAGACGCGAGAGGATCGCTTGCGACTGGCGAATGTCGTACGGCGGCAAGTAGAGCGACGCGTCGGCGGCGGCGTCGCGCATCGCCTGGACGCGGGCCACGAGGCTGTCGAGCTCGGCGCGGAGATTCGGCGAAGGCTCTTGGCCTTGCAGCGCGTCGAGGCCGACCCGCGTCGCAGTTTCCATCTCGGTGAACTGCTTCCAGAAGCCGTCGACGGCCGTCGCGCGCGTGTCTTTCTCCGAGAGCGCGGCCTTGCGCTGCGTCGACTCGCGCTGCTCGGCGCGGGCGTTCTCGACGACGCGGACCTTCTCTTCCAGCGACAGGCTATCGGACACGACGAGGAGCGGCGCAAAGGCCTCCGAGACGTTGACGCTCTCGGGCCGGACAGAGACGCCATGCAGCGGCGCCGCCTCAAAGTACTTGGTACCGTTCTGGGTCCCGTCGTTCTTGCCAAAGGCGAGGTCCAGGCGCACGCCGACCCAGTCGCCAGCAGGGATCCCTTCCACGGGGCCAATGTACGCGATCTCGCCCCGACGCTTCCCCGAGATCTCGCAGCGCTGCCCCACGGTCATCGTCATTGCGGCTGTCGTTGAATCGGGCAATGCCATTGGTCAAAATGCAACTTTTCACAATGGGCCAGATTTTTGCTGACCTCGATCTTACGCTGCGAGACGACGATGACGGGCTGCTCTACTGTACAGCACAAGGCAATCATAGGACTAGTAGGGGCGGAGGCTGTGCTGCCGGGTATCGATCCAGGAGATTGAGAGAGATCGAGCTTTTCGGCTGCATTTGTTGCCGAAAGCAGCATGCAACTAGTTGGCGTGCTGGGATTGGCCAAAATGAAACGGTATCCGATTGGCCAAAAAGACGTCAAAATCGAAAGTGCTACCGAGTTCCACCGATGTCGGCCGCCAGCACGTTCCGGGCGATTGCCATGCAGCGCCGGTCGGTGAGCCGCTTCCTGCCCACGGCCATCGCCAAGGACGTCGTGCAGGACATCCTTGAGACGACGCGGGTACGCGCGCATACTCTCTACATGCAAGGTTGACGTACATGCTAGCGGGCACCGACGAGCCTCAACATGCAGCCGTACGCGTGCATCCTCATCGAAGACGTAGCCCAGCGCGAGGCCATGAGCGCTGCCATGCTGGGCGGCAACGTCGAGAAGGTGCAAAGCGCGCCACTCATTGCGGTGTTCGCCGCCGACTTGGGTACGCGTACGATGCTCGCTTGTCGCTCTCACGATGCGTCGTACTAGAGCCCAGCAAGCGCCTGCCCGCTGTCGAGCACATGCTTCGCCAAGATGGCGCCAACCCGTCGTACGTCCAACAACTCGGCGCCAAGCTGCGCTTCTTTGGCGGCGAAGGCCACTTGGCGGGCGGCATCCGCGCGCTCATCTCGACTGCCGTGTCCCCTTTGCGCCCGGTCCCGACGTACGTACCCGTGACCGCGTGGTCGTACAAGCAGACGATGATCGCAGCCACGACGTTCATGTACGCTGCCGAGTCTCATGGCGTCGGCACACAGGCTATGGAAGGCTATGACGAGACGCGCCTTCGCCACGCCCTCGACATTCCGGATCGGTACTCGGTGCCGGTGGTCATTGCATGCGGCTACGCCGCACCGTCGACGAGCGGTCGCGGGCCGTCGCCGCGCCTCCCTGTCGACGATCTCTTCTTCCACGGCAAGTTTGGCCAGCCCCTTCCGTGAGCGTCGTGCTTGGTGACCGCCCGCGCCTGAATAACCAAATCTAACAGCTCACGTGCGATTCCTGCAAGCCCCTGCATGGCTCGTGGCCGGCGTACAGAGTGGACGCCGAGTGGATGCTGACGGATCAGCCAGCAGGCCACAGTAGTGAGGCGAGGAGGGCCTTCGAGCTCCGATGCACGAGCAACCAGAGCGCAAGGGGCGCACTCTCTCGTACCTGGTGCGCAGTGGATTGATCTAGGTTCCCATCGGGAAGACGCGAGCTTGCCTCGGTTGTGTTACTGCTTGAAACAGCCTGGGATCGCCTCTTATGCGAATCCTATACTCGTCAATCGTCCGAGGCAACTGGTGTTCAAGGCTCAGCACAAAAAACAAAAGACATGTGCGTATCGGGAGTTGTTGTTGTTGTTGTTCTAGTAGTAGTAGTATACGTAGTTGCGTAAGGCAGACGAGGCCCGACGGAATGGTTCTAGGCGCGCGACTTGGACCACGCCTTCTTGGCCTTGGGCGCTGGCGCCGACTTGGAGACGGTGATGTGGCGCTCGAGGCCGTCGCCGACGCTCATGTGCGCGAGCCCGAGCTTCTCGGCCGTGTCGTGGGCCAGAAGCCGCTCGTAGCTGTTGAGGTCCGGGCTCAAGTGCAGCACGCCGGTCGAGTCCGACTCGGCGTACGCCTCGATCTTTTTGACGACCGAGTGCGTCGTGGAACCGAGCGCTGCCTTCTTCTTGGGCACCACAACCGTGCTGTCGTCGTCGTCGCTGTCTTCACTGCTGCTCAACGCCGTGGCCGGCGCGACAGCCGTCTTCTTGGGCGCGCTCTTCGTGGGCACTTCTTCGTCCTCGCTGCTGTCGCTCTCGGAGCTCAGCGCCGTGGCCGCAGCAACCGCGGCAAACGTCGCCGGCACCGACGCCTTCTTTGGCGCGACCACTTCTTCTTCTTCTTCCTCGCTGCTCTCACTGTCGAGCGCCGTGGCGGGAGCCGACGGTGCAGGCGCGACCTCGCTCTCGTCCTCGCTTTCGTCTTCGCTGGAGAGCTCCGTCACGGGTGCAGATACGACGGGCGCCTTGGCAGCCACAACTGGCGACTTGGCAGCCACTTGGACCGTCTCTTCGTCGCTGCTGCTGTCGTCGCTCAGGACCATCTTGGGCATCGGTCGCACAGCGGGCGTCTTGGGCGCCACAACGGGCACTTGCTCGACAGTATCATCCTCTTCGCTGGCTTCCTCCTCGTCCACCATCGCTTCGTTAACGTCGGCATCCGACTTGGCATTTCCAATCGGCTCGCGGCGATGGCTGCGGAAGACGCGGAACTCGTGCACCTTCCACGAGCAGCCCGAGCAAAAGTCGAGTTCGCACTTGGTGCAGCGCACGGTCGCGGCGTCTGTGCGGCACTCGGCGCAGAAGATCGGGACCGCGAGGGCGGTGCGCTCGTGCTTGGACATGACGCGCGACGCGTGGGCCGTCGCATCGCACGCGGCGCAGTAGTGCTCTTCGCACTGCGCGCAGCGGAGCGTCGCGTTCGTCTTCATGCATTCCGCGCACTTGGGCAGCGTCCTATGGCATAGTCTCGATGAGCTCGCCATCGATACGGCAACGTCGGCGTACGACGACGACGACGACGGGGCAGGCGTCTGGTTGGTCGTCTTGGCGGTCGTGGGCATCGGCGCCTGCTGGCTCTTGGGGACGGACGCGATCTTGAGCTTCTTGGCGGCCGGCGGTTCGAGCACCGCGGCGGCTGCACGCTTGCTCAATCCGTCGTGACCGAACGCACAGTCGGGTCGGCTGCACGACCCGAATTTCTCGTAGTTGCGGCACTTGATGAGCGACCGCTTGTCCATCGTCGGGTCGTGGCTGAAGAGGCATTGGTCGCCAAACGAGCACGTGGATCGGGCAAAGTTGCGGCAGAGGATGGGCGACTTGCCGTTGATCGCGGTCGACGCGTCGTGGCTGAAGAGGCACTCGTCGCCGTGCGTGCAGACACCGCCCATGGCCACCGTGGCGCAGAGCACCTTGGACTTCTTGCGCGCGCTCACAGTGTCGACGCCTCGAAGCCGGTGGCGCCGCGCTCCGCAAGCGGCGCCGCCACGCCGGACGACGCCGGCGCCTGCGACTCGCCCGCCACCACCGTCATGCGCTTGCCGAGGACGACCTACGTCCACGCCATGAGGCACCGCCACGACGCCAATCGCGCGAAGCCTACCGCGTTGTTCATGGCCATGGTCGCCTTGTTCACGCTGGTCGCTTTCTCGTACACGATCGCGCTGCCAATATGCAGGATGAGCCACGACAAGCCCGCAGCGAAAGACGTACCCAGTGCCATTGTCGCGGATGTCGACCGAGACGAGCTTGCCGAACCTCTTGAAGGCCGCGCGAAGCCGCTCGATCGTGAGGGCGGGCGCGAGGTTCTGCACGGAGACGAGGTGGGCCATGCTAACGCTGCAAAAATGGCTCGAGATCTACGACGTTGGCACCAACGATGCATTGGTCGGCGCTTCGCGAGCGCGGATTGGTCGCTTTTCGAGGCATACACGCGTCTGATTGGCCAAAAAGGCTGTGGGCGTGAAGACTGCCATTTTGCGTTTTTTCGTGGTCAAGATGCTACGCCCCGCCCTTGTCCGCCGCGCCGCCCGCGGCCCGCTCCTGCAGCAGACCTCTCGCGCCATGTCCATGACGCTCGCCGAGAAGCAGCAGCAGCGTGAGCTCGATGCTGCCAAGCTTGACGATGTGCTCATCGTCGGCGGCGGCATTGTCGGCTCGGCGCTGGCGTGCAGCCTCAAGTCCAACCCGCTCTTCAAGGGCAAGAAGGTGTCGATCATTGAGACGCAGCCGCCGCGCAAGGTCGAGTCGGAGGACCTCGGCCTTCCGGACCTCCGCGTCTACTCGATCACGCCGGCCTCGAAGAAGCTCCTCGAAGCCGCTGGCGTCTGGTCCAAGATGAGCGAGAAGCACATGGCTCCGTTCCAGGACATGCAGGTCTGGGACGCGATGGGCGATGGCTTTGTGCGCTTTGACGCTGCCAAGGCCGGCGTCAAGGACCAGAACTTGGGGTACATCATCGAGCACGGCGTCTTGCAGCGTGCGCTCATGGCGCGCATGGAAGAGCTCGCGGCGCAGGATGGCGACGAGCAGCCGCTTCGCATCCACAGCCCTGCTGTTGTACGTCTTGCATTGTCGTGGCCTTCTCCGTCGCGTATCTATGGCACTCACCGACCAACTAGGTGCGCAACTTCCTCAAGGGCAACGAAGTCTGCCGCTACAGCACGGTGCACCTTGAAGGCGGCGAGGAGCTTCGCGGCCGCTTGGTTGTCGCCGCCGACGGCGGCCAGTCGCTCGTGCGCACGCTCGC
>NW_012156415.1:199962-210693 GCF_000151545.1 Saprolegnia parasitica CBS 223.65
CTCCTTCCGCTCCGCGACGGCTACACCTCGATCGTGTGGTCGTGCACGGAGGACATGGCCGACGAGCTCATGGCGATGAACGCGGAAGAATTCCAGGCCGCGCTCAACGACGCGCTCTTCCGCCCGTCGGCGCCGCCGGCGATCCCGGACGTGCCCGTGCTCAAGGACCTCCTCACGGGCCTCCACAACGCCGCGCAGACCGTCATGGCCGCCGGCGCCATGTCGGACCCGTTTGTGGCGCCGCCGCGCGTCACCGAAGTCGTCGGCAAGCGCTTCTCGTTCCCGCTCAAGCTGCAGCACGCGACCCGGTACACGCGGGACTGCGTCGCGCTCGTCGGCGACTCGGCCCACAGCATGCACCCGCTCGCGGGCCAGGGCCTCAACATGGGCCTCGCCGACGTTGCGTCGCTGAGCAACCTCCTCGCCGAGGGCGTCAAGACGGGCACCAACATCTCGGCGCCGACGTTCCTCCAGCACTACGAGAACGACCGCAAGGCCGCCAACGTGAGCATGTCGCTGGCCATGGACGGCTTCAAGCGCCTCTTTGGTCCGACGCCGGACGCGGTCGGCGCCGCGCGCAACCTCGGCATGGGTGCACTCAACGCCATCGAGCCTGTCAAGACGCAGATCATCCGCTACGCGATGGGCTTGTAGAGACGCTGTGTCCGAGCGTCGGTAGTAGGAACCCTAGTGTCATCATTTTCAACCCGCACCCTGGTTGTTGTCGTTGAGCTCGTTGACCGACGCGTTTACCCTAGTTTACCCCACGCGCCCTTTGGTTCGCGCCGGTTTGGTTGGCGCGGTTTTTGGTCATCCGGATACGCCAGGAAAAGATCGTACCGACATACAAACGTCAAGTGGTTTATTAGGGCCTCGGCGGCGGACCATCCGGATAGCGGTGCAGTGACCGCAGGTTGGTTTTGGTTGCGATGCGAGGGGTAGCGCGGTGGCTCCAGCAGGCCGCGCCCGCTGCGACCGGCGACGTCGAGGCCATCGAGTCGGAAGTGGACGACGACGAGTTCGTCGACGGCAAGAGCAAGCGGCCCAAAGAAGCCGAGGGCAAGAAGCGCAAGGCCAAGCCAAAGCCCGACAAGAGCCAGCTGCGGTTGAGCTTCTTCTGCCAGCCGCCGCCGCCGCCGACCGAGCCAAAGGTAGCCGCCAACGCCGTGGTCGAAGTTGCCGCTGCCAAGCGAATCGAGATTGTGACACTTGACGAAAGCGTCGACTGCATCGAGATCCCGGACGAGCCAGCCCCGTCGCGAGCGCGGCGCGCGGCCAAACGCAAGCCGTCGGCCACGACCGACGCGTCGTCGTCCGAAGACACGGTGGCGCCGACACGAGCCAAGCGGCGCGTCCGGGACAAGCCGGCGAAAAAGGCGACCGCGCACGACGACGACGACGACGATGCGATCGAGATCTGGTCCCCCGAGGCGCCGCAGAAGAAGCGCAAGGACGCCTTCTTCCTCACGCCGCAGCAGCGCGAGGCCATCAAGGCGCAGGAAGCCATCGTACGCGAGCAAGAAGCGCTCATCAAGTTTCAAATCGACATGGAGAAGCGCAAGGCGCTCGACATGGCATTCTCGCCAACAAGAGCGCCGCTGTCAACCCGTTTTTTCAAAAAACCCACCCGACCGCCAAGGCGCCGATCGTCCTCGATGGCGATGACGCGCCAACGTCGACCATCAAGTGGTCGAGAGAGCCCATGCCGTACCCGCCGGGGCACCTCTGGCACGTCAACCGGCTTCCACCCACTGCGGCGCCGCTGCAGCCACTGCCCATCGGCCTCAAAATCGATGTCCCGATCGTAGTCGATGTGGCCAATATGTCGTCGCCGCCATGGCGCGCCTTTGCGGCCGACCACGACGTCGACCGTCTCCACGAGCTCATGCGGGACGAGGCGCTCTGGGTGCACTCGGCCATCGCAGTGGACGCGTCGACGTCGTCCGGCGTCAGCAGTGCGCAGCGCGGACGCTGGATGCAAGCGTTGAAAAGCCGGCGCACCGACCCCGGCTTGCTCTCGGTCGACACGTTCGCACCGACGTCCTTTAACGGCGTTGTCGGCAGCAAGGAGAGCGTCGTCGCGCTGTACCAATGGCTCCGCGCGTGGAAGACGTTGCGCAGCGGCAAGCAGCCCGACCGGTCGTCCTACATGGAGTTTTTCATGGACCCCGAGGACTCGGACGACGACGAAGAGGACACGGAGCTCTACCGCCTCCTCGTGCTCCAAGGCGAGGTAGGTGCCCCTACTTCAGGACTTCGTACCATCCTCTTGCAAAGGCGGGCGCAGGCAAGACGTGCAGTGTGTACGCGTGCGCGGCCGAGCTCGGCTACCAAGTGCTCGAGATCAACGCCGGGCAGCTCCGGTCGGGCAAAACGCTGCTCGAGCTCGCGGGCGAAGCGACGCAGTCGAGCCGCGTGCTCGCGTCGACGACCAGCGCGTCATCGGCATCGGCGGCCAATCGTCCGCTCGTGGACGTGAGCCGCGTCCTCGACGAAGACTTTTACTCGGACGATATCCGCGCCAAGAAAGACGCCAAGCGCGCGGCGAAAGAGCAGAAAAGCAAGAAAAAAGCCAGGAAGAAAAACGGGAAAAGGAAGATTTTACCGCCTCGAAAACGCTCTCGCTCGTGCTCCTTGAAGACGTACGACAGACACCCTTTGCGATCTGGCATCACACCACGCCTCTTCTCTAGGTCGACGTGCTGTTTGACGCGGACAAGGGCTTTCTCAGCGCCTTGTCGCAGATGGCGCGGCAGGCCAAGTGCCCGATCCTCGCGACGTGCACGCGTGCGTCCTCTGCGCTATCGCACGTGAACCAACAATCTATGATGCTGTAGACCTACCCGAGAACTTTCCGTCGCACCCGCCGTACTTGCTTCGCCAGTGGCGCCGGCCGACGGCCGCCGAATTCACGACGTATCTCTCGCTCATGAGCGAGAACGAGCAGTGGGCACTGCCACCGACGGCCATGACGCGTCTGCACCGCATCTTTCGTGGCGACGTGCGCCGCGCGCTGCATTTTTTGGACTTTTACAAGCCACTGGACCAGCCGTGGACACACATCGTGTGGCGTCCGTATGCGTCCCAGGACGACAAGGATGATGACGCGCCGATGGTCGACCTCACCGAGGGCGTCCCGCTGCTCGCCTCGGCGTATGCGGCGTCCGGAGTCGATGTGCTCCATGCTACGTACCTCGTCGAGTGGCGACGCCGGTATGGCGACGAGGTGACCGAAGGCCCTGCGTCGTGGGCAGACAACGATCGTCCGTCACGGCGTCAGTGCGACGAGATGGAAGCCGTCGCGCTCCTGGCCGATGCTGTGAGCGATTCGGATGTTTGGCTGCGCACGGTATGATGCTACCTTGTTTGTGCATACTTCTCAGTAGGTGAGTAGGACGACGACGACGACGACGATGACGGCAGGCGGGTCGTGGTGCAGGGCGTGCGGTCGATGGCGTGTGACGTCGGCTTTGCGCTCGGCGACGAGAACGACGACGAAGCAGGCCTCGCCGCGCTCGACGGCCTCGACCTGTGCAGCGACGCCATGGACAAGGAAGCAACGATGTACGTGTCGTGCGTCAGGGACGAGGCGGATACTCATCCATGCCATGTAGTCGGCGCAACCAAGCCGAGCTGGGCGACCTCATGGAAGCGTTGCACGTCTCGATGGAGACGTCGAAAGGGTCGGTGGAAATGCGAGAGAAGCTGGTTGTGTGATGTTGAAGCGTAGGATGCGACGCCTGCGCGATGGCGCGGTCGACACGATGCCGTTCCTGGGCCGCATGGCCAAATCCGACTCTGTGATTCAGCAAGTGCGACGCCGGTCGTTGGGGTACGCCTTTTCTTTTTCTTTTTGTGTTTTTTTCAATTATCAACTTGATATTCTAGGCGCAAGGGGTATCTCGCCAACGTCATTTCCGACAGCAGCCTCATCGCGACGCTGCAAGACCGAACAAACTATCATTAATCCCACCACCAACCTTCTCTCTCGGTCGTCGCCTCTGCGTTGAGACAGCTGAAAAACGCCATGGCTCGATCTCTCGTCACGTGTACAAGGCACGCAGCACCCTCGCCCGGCTCGAGGCAGTTGGCGCCAGGATCGGAGCTCGATGCCTCGGTGAGAGGGACGACGATGCGCCGAGGGCTGACAGTCTTTAAAGTAGCCGAGATGTTGGGGAGACTGGAAAGCATCCTCTGTCGCTTGCAGAATCTACGACCTTGAAGCGCGTGTTGCGTTTCAACCGTCAAAGTGCCAACCCACCGTCGACGGGCGAGGGGACTTCGTTGCTCTGGATAGAACAACAATCGAGTGACTTCTCGAGCGATGCAGCTCAGGACATGCACGCAGTTGGGGATGCCCTGCAGAACCCAAGCATTCCTTGGAAGCACACATGACACTCAAACGCTTGACCAAAGACGCTACTGGTCCGTGGAACGAGATGCTGTCGACATTGACGTTGGGTAAAAAGTTTGAGGCTTTAGAAGAGCGGCCTGGCGGAGTCAGGTAGAAGCAGCGCGGGAACCAACAACTGTACGCCTCGTCACGAGGATATTGCTGGCGCGTTCTCAGCTCGATCGTTTGGCTGCATCGCGGCTTGTACTTCGGCGGTCGTGACGGGATCTGGATCACCAAGTCGATCGTTTCGGGTCTGTGCTGCGTAGTCTGCAATCCGTCGACGCACGCAGAGTGTTTTGTTTCTTCAACGAGTCGCTCGAGGCGGCGGGAAGACTCAAGACTCTGCATCGGTCGCGGAATGGTTGTGGACGAGAACGTCCAAGGAGACAATGCTGAATGGCGAAGATGGACGAGCTTGTGGTTGAAGCGCCAGAGTGTGTCTGGACGAGCACGTCGTTGAGAAGACCACCGTTCAGCTTCATTGTCAAAGTCGGAAAGGCATCTTAGCTGAGGACGGTGAGGAGCTGGCAATCACCTCGACGCCAGAGCCCTTGCGTAGATGACGTTGCGGTCTGAGGAAGGCGATGAAGCGCACATGATGGTCACCTCGCGGCACACGGTGCTCGTTTGTGTCTTGATCGGTTGGCCGCAAGACCGCGTTCACTTCTGGGGCGAAGGACGTTGCCTCAGACCCAAGACGGAGTGCCATGGTCTTGGGGATCGTGAAAGCGTACACAAGCTTAGTACGGACGGTGCACTGCGTGCCTACGAGATGCAGACGAGTGAGGCGCCGAGGATTGAGGAGCAATCACGTTTGAAGAAGAATCAAACGCTCAGTACTTGGTGGACGAAGGGCAGCCGTGGAGCGCGGCAAGTGGACCGAGGTGCCGCCCCGAGAACCTGACACGCATTGTCATACTCCAACGTGGTTGAAACGTACATGTACTGCCAGCTCGTAGGGTGCAAGATGGACAACAACCTGTCCAGGTGGCGCCCCATGATGCCGTGCCCTAGAGAGACGCCTGGGGCAACCCGAGTCAAGCCAGCGGGGCAATTGCGTGGCCGGAGGCCATGTCCTTCACAAAACCACGACGTCAAACTCGGTTGTTGGCTGGTTTTATAGGTAGAAAGCGCCCGAGGGCGCGAGGGCGCGGATGGTCGGTAGCGAAACCGAGCGGGGGTTAAAAAAGTAGTTAAATAAGAGGTCGGCATGTCGTGTGAGTGCTGTGGCAGTGCTCTCATTTGACGCAAAACGTAATCGGCTCTCTCATATCCGGGCCTTTTCCACCGCATCCAAGCTGCAACCAGCGCACCTGCGCCGCACCAAGTGTCGCGAGGGCGGGGCAGGGTTACGCCGCTCGCAGCTGGCCTTTTCTGTTGCCGCTTGGTCAGCGCGCAGCAGAATCAGTGGTGCTGATCTCCACGCGTTTACCTTCCAGCCGCTGATCCTAGAAAACCACCCATTTTCAACAGGCTGGAGCCGTGGCCCGGACCAGTCGACTCGGGCGTTCGAGCGTTGACAACTTTAAAGCTGTCTAAAGCGCAGCCGTGACCCGCCAACGCCAAGGGGCCATCGAGAGCGCGGCGTTGCTTGGTACTGGAGCTGCCGTGATTGGTCGCGATAAATGCGGGATCGCAAGCGCAACATAGTCTTGCCAGTCGTGGCACTCTACCTATCGAAGCAATGTTAGCGTCAACAGATCTAGAACAATAAGAACTGTGAATCAAATCGAGTACAAGCCGAATAAACGGAAGCTGCGCAATGACCGAGAAAGTAGCATGTTTCCAACCCCATTTGTCGCCCAGTAGTGTAGCAAGAAAGGAGCTTGCGCAACAAAGCACGATTCGAGCATCGCAACGGCCCGAGAGTCCATTGCACACGATTAGCAGAGACCACAAAGCTAGTACACTCGACACCCGACTACGGTGCCAAAAGTTGCGCATAGCAACACCTGCCGACCTCAGAGCTGCCGACCCCACATCGTGCTGATGCCCAACCGCCAAGACAGTGTTATACAGTAGCACGGGTTGACTCGAAATGGGTGCTGATTAGAAGCCGATTAGAAGAATCCTTTAAGCTCTGTAGCCTTGACACTGCTGTGTACTTCAAGAATTTGCCTTATTCCAACAGTCTCGTACACTACCAGATCATGAGTGCGTGTGGAGAGTGACACTCAAAACGTTCCGCCGAGCTACCGTCGCGCTATTTAAATCCCAGTACCACGAGTGCGAAGAGAGTGTGCCACTCAGCGTATTGTTGCACCAAACGTAATCTACTCTCACGTGGGACCTGTCTCTGACAGGTGCGCACTGCGTTCCATGCAAAAATACTATTTTAAGTATGACGATACAGACCACCAAAGTGTTTACTCCACTAAAAACGTTAGCAGTGACCCCGCGCTAAAACACATGGTCTACATAATGCAACATATGGACCCATCACAGAGTGATGGCGATTGGACGGAATGTTGGCTGTCCAACGCCGTTCACCAGCCGTCAATTTCGAGCCGTGTAGCTTGGTCCATCCAGAGCATCGTCTCATACCTTTACTGAAGCTAACGAACGCTCAAGTCGCCTTACAGTCGTGTTCGCATCACGATTTCCGCCCCGACGCCACACTCTCAGTAGCCTACCCTACCGCCCTCGCACGTTTCGAGCGACTAATAGACACGACGGACCACGGCCAAAGCTGCGACAAATCATCTGCCCATCTGGCTTTTCTGCCGCCCGATTCGCCCTACCCCTCGCCCCCTTGTCACCTACTGTGCCACTCGCTCACATTTCACTTTGCCTTCTCCAGCTTGAGCCATATAAAATGCTGCAGCGCCCCTCCAAGTCACCACCCCGCAGCCCAAAACATCATGACAATGTCGCGCTCGACCTCCCAACGATCCACCCGCGCCAGACCAAAGAGCACCTCCGTGCGACCCACGACGTGTCCTTTGTCGTCTATCTCGGTGGCACCCTCGGCGCCGTCCTCCTCACGTGCAGCCTCCTCGACACCACGTCCTTCTTCCTCCACCTCAGCGTCTACCTCGCCTTTATCGCGTCGGCGTGCGTCGGCCACCGCTACGTGAGCGCCCGCGTCTACGGCGGACGCCCGGCGGTCGCTCTCGGGTATGCGATCGTCGCGCTTGCGTGGCCGTGGCCCGGCCTTGTGTGTATGGCGCTGGCCACCGTCGCCATCCTTGGCGTGTGCGACGTGATCTTGCTGGCGCTCGTGCCCGGCACGGTCCTCGTCGGGCTGTCGTGGGTCGTGTTGCTTGTGGTCGCCACGACCGTGTCGCCGTGGATGGCCTACGTTCTTGGTGCTGCGGCCATGAGCCTCGGTCATCGGCGGCAGCGTGTGGGCCTCGCGCCGCTTGTGCACGGCACGTTCCTTGCGGTTGCGAGCGCCTTTGTTTTCTCGCTCGTCCTCGTCCTAATCGTGCTCTCGATGAACCCGTTCTGGCTCGCGTCCAACGAAGTGTCCAAGTACGACGCACTGCGGTACCTCGGCCGTGACGCGTCGCTCGACGCGACGCGCATATCGTCACTGGACGACCTCGCGACGTGGCACGCGGCGGCGCCGCGGTCCTTCCCCGTCGTGATCAAGCCGAACGTATGCACGACGAGCTCGGCCGGCGTCCGTCTTTGTCGGGACTACGCGTGCTTGGACGCGTACGTGCGTGAGCGCCAAGCGACGGGGTCGCGCCAAGACGACACGTCGTGGGTGCTGCAAAAGGCCGCGTACGGTCTCGAAGCCGTCGTCTTCTTCTACCGGTACCCGTACGCTGGCGCGGGTGACATCAAGAGCATCGGTCTCCGCGACGCGTCGCGCACCGAGGGCGTCGACGGCAACGACCTGCGGGCCAACTACTTTACGTCGGACGGCAATCGGCTCCAGACAGACGCGTTTCTGGCGTACTTTCGCAACATCACTGCGCGCTTTGACGGGTACAGTGGCGGCCGCTTTGACGTGATCCTCGAGAGCGAAGAGGCCGCCATGGAAGGCAGAGGCATTCACGTCATCGACGCCAACATCTTTCCGCTCGGCGACATTGAGGAAAAGCAAAACAATTGGTACGCCAAAGTCCGCGCGCTGCGAACGCTCGGCCTCCAGTTCTGGATGGGCTACAGCACCGTCCTCGGCGGGTACCAATCCCACCCGTGGGTCGTGGCGACCAACATCCCGCGGCTCGTCGAGCGCTACTACCAGTGCCAAAACCACGAAAACTTGTATGCAGTGCCGTAGACATGGTATTCTTTCTACTACATTGTACATTTTGGAATCGTTCTCTTGTGGTTGGCCGACGAACCTAGAGTCGAGGAGTCGCAGAGAGGGACTGGCTCGAGATCAAAGCCAGTCGTCAGCTCGTCATGTCGGGCGCCAAGAAGACCACCGACGTGGTCAAGGGCCAAAGAGGGTTGCAGCAGTCGCACACGGCGCATCTCTTATCGCTTGCTCAGCGTGCAACAGACTTTGTCATCTCCACGAGCACGTCGCTTGTTGGTCGTTAGTCGGTCGCTAGTCGGTCGTGAGGACGTGGCTCTTCACTTTCTCAGCTCCTTTTGTAATGTCATAACAACTATTAACTATTCACAGCAACTATTAACTATTCACAACAACTATCTATTCACAACAACTATCTATCCAACGAAACAACTATACTCTGCTATGAACTAGTATCTATCTATCCTAGCGCTTCTTTTTTCTAAACACTCCACCTAACCCGCGTTTCGCCTCGAGGGCGCTGATGCGCCGGTCGCGCTGCAGCATCATGGCCGCAAACTCCTGATTTCGCACCCGGACCTCGTGCTCGTGTCTTGTTTCCATGGCGCTTGTAGCGACCGCGTGAGCTTCAGTGTCGGCTTGGCGGCTGGCGTTGGCGGTATCGAGTGCATCCTGCAGCGTCCGGATCTGCGTTCTCGCTGCTTGCAGTCGCTCTTGATGGACATCACGTTGCTCGTCCATCGCCCGTGTCGAGTCCAGACGAGCTTGGCGCTCGCGCTCCAAAGCGACCATCGACGCGGCCTCCAGTGCTGCGGCATGCGACTTGGCCGCTTGCAGCTCGGAGGCGAGTTGATTGCTGGAGGCAGCCATGGCGTCGCGCTCGGCCGTCACGTCACGCAGTGCGTTCTGGGCTGTGATAGCCTCTTGGGCGACGGCTGCAAGGACTCGTTTGCACTGAAACAGTTGGATCTGGGTGTGTTTGGCGGCCGATACGGCCGCTTCCATCTCCATTTCGTGCTTTCGTCGGCAGTCGGCGAGTGTTGCAATGGCCGCTGCAGCGAGACCTTTGACCGCCACGTTGTCTTCTTGAGCGTGGGCCAGTTGTATTTTGGACGCGGCAGCGGTCGAGGTCGCTCTGCTGTCGAGTGCGCGGTGCTCTTGCTGAGCGTGCTGAACGCGGTGCGGAGCTCGGTCATGTCGCGCTGCGCGCGCTCCTCGGTGCGGTGGAGTTGGATCTTGGTGTTGTGGAGCTCGACCTTGAGGTCAGCGCTGATCGTTGTGGCTGCCACACGCTGGACCCGCGCAGCTTCATGGAGGTCGGCGCCTTGGGTTCTGAGCTCGGAAATCGTATTGTCTCTGGCGACAATCGCTGCGTCCTTGGATGCAACGGCTGCCTGCAGCGCCTTGGTGTTTTCGGCCGCGCGCTCGGTCGTGCGGTGGAGCCGAATCTTCAAATTATGTACTTGGACCTTGAGGTTGGCGCTGATCTCGGTCGTTGCCACGCGCTGGACCCGCGCAGCTTCATGGAGGTCGGCGACGTTGGCGGTGAGGTCGTCAATGGTGGTGTCTTTGGCGGCGACTGTCGTCTGCAGCGCTTCGATGGTCTGGGCGCTGTCAAGCAACGGCCGGAGCTGGGTGTCGTACGCTGCCTTGGCAGCAGATAAAAGCTTGTAGGCAAAAGGGCGGAGGCCGAGAAGCACGCGGCGCATCCCGAGGGTGCGGACGAGCATGGCCATGAGGAGGCCGGCGGCGAGGTAGCGCTGGGATTTGGCACTTGTGCGCGGCATGTAGAGCGCAAGGAAGCCAAGCATCGGGGTCGGCGTCGTCGTCATCATGGTAGAACAGGTCACGTTTGTAAATGTGGTCTCTTGCTTCCTCTTATGGTAAAAGCAGCCTCCGAGCCTTTTGTACGACGCCTTTGCGTGAGCGCTGGCTAGCGGGTCATGGTTGAGAGATCCATGTCGGCCGTTCCCAGCGGCCTGGCACGAGAGGGTTGCATGTCCGTAGCGTATGGGTGTAGACACTAAGTTCACTTCGTGCGATATCAGGAGTCCGCTCTAAGCAATCTACGTAGCCCGTCGGGGTGACCAGCGATACGCCAGCGCTCACGCAAGGCGTCGTA